>NW_026614789.1:0-111979 GCF_030052815.1 Hevea brasiliensis
AATTCAATCCAACAATACTTATCATTTTTGGTCTCGTGACTAGTACTATTCAAAGACATCTTGAGGATCAAAATAAATAGAAAATTAATTGAGATAGACAAACTAAAAATTCAAGTGACCTAAAATATAAGGACTCATCGTATATTGTAAAAAGGGATTATGACCCGATAAGGAGCATTTTGGTCAATTCACTTTAAGAGTTGATTTTTGACCAAAATGTAAATTAAATTAAATAAAAATAAAATATTGAATTATGAAGAAATATTGAGGGAAAAATTAGAGTAAAAGTGGAAAGAAAATAAAAGAGGTAAAAATCTAGAATTTAAATTCCATTTTTTGACCTAATTAAAATTTAAGAGACCAATGGGCTTTGGACAACTCATTAAATGAATTAAAAAGGAATAAATAAGTATAAAAGAAGACAAAACCCTCCCTTTCTTTTGCATTTAGTTACCACCCACTCTTTTTCCTTCTCTCTTTCTTTCTTTCTTCTTCTTCCTTCTTTCTCCATTGACACCCATTCTCAAAACTCAATTCCTTGCTTTTCCTCTATGAGTTTTGCATCTAATTGGTAGAGAGCATCAAATTAATATTTGATTTAAAGATTAAAAGCAAGGGAAAACAAGAGATTAGAAGGAAATTGAAGATTTGGGGAGTTGGAAGGAAGTCATCAAGAGGTAAGTTCTTTAATGCTCATTTTGTTACACAAAACTTAAATTAAGTTAGATTATGATGAAATTTCATAAGAAAATGAAAGGAAACATGCATAGAACCTAAACTAGGGTTTTGGCCAAATTAGAGAAAAATTAGGGTTTGATATATTTCAATGAAAATGATAATGAAATCAAGCTTAGTTGAAGCAGTATGCATGATTAGAGCAAAGAAATTGCATGAAATGTGTATAAATTTAATAATGGGAGATTAGGGTTCATGGGAAAATTGGGTTTTGGTGCTAGAGAGTGAAATTGGTGTGTGTAGTGTTAAATTATGATCATTTGAGGTTTATTTAGTTTGAATTGACATTGGGTTGATGAATGGAAGTAATGAAATGGTAGGATTAGGGAAAATTGCAAACTTTGGTGTTTGAAAATTGTGGGGTTTGTGCTAGGAAGTGCCATTGATGTGTCAATGCTAAATTATAGTCATTTTTGGTGAATTAAATATGAATTGAGGTTGGTTAGAGGGAATAATTGAAGAAATGAAAATTTTAAACCTAGGGCAAAATTTGCACATTGAGTTCAAGGTTTGATGTTCCATAAATTGTGTTACACAACTCCAATTGGTGTGAAACAAATTGGAAATAAAACTTAAGACATAGGGCTAGAATTTTCATGAAGAGACTCCACCCGTAAATCGCCTAAAATTGCCTAAACCTGGGCTTGAACTTAGAGACACAATTCTGGAATCTGCAAAATTTGACCATATGAACAGTAAATTTTGCATTGCCATAACTCTGTCTAGAAAACTCCGATTTAGTCGATTCTTGAACTGATGGAAACCTAAGAATTGTAGAACATTTCATATGAAGAACTTGAGGCCAAATTATGGACTTAACCCAATCAAATTATCGAGCAAAGTTGAATCACCGATCTCAGAATTGCATATTTACCATATGAACAGTAAAATTTGCATGGCAATAACTCTCTCTAGAAAACTCTGATTTAGGCAATTCTTGAACCGATGGAAACCTAAGACATAGTAGAACATTTTGTATGAAGAACATTAGACCAAAGTATGGACTTAACTTGATCAAATTGCTTAACGGTTGGATTGATAAATCCACAAAACCAATCGCAGATGAATAAATGACGTGAATAGTAATCTTGTTTTAGGCATAACTTGAGCTACACAAATTAATTAGGCAATTCAAAAGAAAATAAAGTTAAGACCTAGATGAACAATTTTCTTGATGAACACCTCACCAAATTATGATCGAAACTAGGTAAAAATTGGGTTCAAAGATTGGGGCACCAAGCTGTCCAAAATCAAAATTTTCTAAAATTTGTAAAGCTAACTTGGGTCGCAGGAGGTATGCATGTAATGAGTTTTTGGCAGCAATTGAGATTGGTATTGAGGTATTCTATTTGTGTATTTTTAGTAGAAAAAGAAGTTGGAACTGACAAGGAATAGTGAGTAAAGAGAAAGGAGAGCATTGAAGGTTTGTGCACAACTAGCCTTTTCTTCATTTTTAAACTTGTAAATTGCTTGGAATGTGTTTATTTGAATGAGTTTGCTTTGAACAAGTTTACTTTGACTGAAATATGGTTTTTCTCTTGTATTTAAGAAATTTGGGTGTTGCCACCTTTATAAGGATATTATGATGATTTTAAATGTGTTTATTGGTTTATAAATATGATTTTTGAGTGGAAAATTTTCTAAACTATTTTGAAACCACACTTAGCATGACAATCCCTTTCGTAACTCCCTAGTGGTAACGGCTACTTGGGATTGATAATTGATATTGATTATGTCTCCCATTAATAACGTTAGTGGGGTAAGACTACATGAGTACTCATTAGCTAGCTAGCCCTTCCTCATTAATAACTGTAGTGAGGTTGAGATTGCTTGTCGTGGTGTACAACACGGCATCGATCATAAAATTTTGTGTCATAGCCTAAACTGTGTTGATGTTGGCAATACTAATGCTTTGTGAATTGTGATTTATAAAGTGTGATTTCTCACTTGTAATGTTATTCCAATAAATGACCTTTATGGACTTAGAACTATTGTTAAGTTTTCATGCTTAAGAAAAAAGTGATTTATTATGCTTTGAAAAATTGTGTTTTACCTAAGTTTTAAAGCTATTAGTTGTGCAAAGATCGAGTGATATACTCAATGATAGCATCTTTATGCCGTCATGTAAGGGAAAGGAGAAGGTCACGAGTGAGAGACTTGAAAGCAACATTTGGGTATTGTTTATGGGTATTTACGTTAGGTATACCCTTGTGATTCCTTTTGATGTATTTTGCACCTATATGTATGGATGTACGGACATTGGGTTGTTTGTATTTAAAGGCATTGCATTGCTATCACATTTTGAGTTTGTAACTATTTTGTATTTTACTTTGAGACTTATGAAAATATAACTTTTGCAATATTTGGTCTATCATTATTTCGAATGAATGTTTACATGCAATTTTAACTATTCTCATGCAGTTTTTTGCAAAAGAGTTAATAAGATAAAAGCTATGGTTTGTATTAAAATTCTTTGTAGCATAACTAATGGGTTATCGGTAGGTGGAGTTCGTGATTCATTAGGTATGCTATGGAAACATGTCATGCCTTATAAGGGATAAGGTGTGACACCAAGAAAGAGATAAAATGGCTAGGATTCCATATGCTTTGGTCGTTGGAACTTTGATGTATGCAATATTGTGTACTAGGCCGGATATCACATATGCTGTTAGTTTGACTAGCAGGTATCAATCCAATCCAAGTTTGGAACACTGGATAGCTGTCAAAAATATCCTTAAGTACTTGAGAAGAACTAATGATTTATTCTTGATATATAGAGGTGGAGATTTCTAATTGGATGGTTATACTAATTCTGACTTCCAATCAGATATCGATGATAGAAAGTCTACCTCTGGGTATGTGTTCATTTGTAATGGAGGTGCAACACTGGAAGAGTTCCAAACAGAGTACGATCACAGATTTCACTACAGAGGCCAAGTATATAAGCTATTTGGATATAAGAAACCCTGATCTCACTAGAAATTCAAACACATAGAAAGGCGCTACCACGTTATTAGAAAGATAGTTGGGTAAGGCAATGTAGCAATGCAAAAATAACATCACCAAAATCCAAACCGATCCATTCACTAAGCTTTTGTCACAAGCACAGTTAGACTGACATCTTGAGAAGATGGGTCTAAGGTATTGTAATGAATGGCTCTAGTGCTAGTGGGAGATTGTTAGTAGTATGCCCTAGAGCATATCATTTAGTATGTATCTTATACATCTTTTATTAATAAAAGGCATTTTCACTTTTCCGTTTACATAATATATTTATGTGTAATAGAAAAGGTCCATTGATATTTTGTTAGAAATTCTATTCATAAGTTGTTAAGAATATGAGTGACATGATTCTAGCACAAAGTATCATAAATAGGTTCACAATCGAGGATACTTCACAATAAGGACATGACTTATCCAGAAAGATTGTAATCATGTTTGGTCCTAAGATATTTATATGAGATGTAAATAAGATGGAATGGTGAGTCTCATGCCATATAACAAACATGATAGGCAATCAGATACATGATAAGTAGGTCGAACCAGTGACACTTATGACAAGGACATAGAGTTTACTCTTGTCAATGCATTGTCATAAATCATATCAGTACATATAATCTTCAGACCTGAGATAGCACAGTTATCTTGTATATAGGTGGTTTGAGTTTGATACTGCTTTCATACTTGTACTATGTATGGGTATATGGGCATGCGTTGGCTCCTATTAGTTAGATATGGAGGTAGGTGTTGATCAAGATGAAACTGCTCTCTAAGTAAATAGGGATAAAATCCTATGTTCATTTAATTGTCCTTAATGTTTCAAGTTCCCTGCCAGACAGATAGATTTATTCGTAAAAGAGTTTCATGGAGAAAATCTTTTAATCAAGAATTGGAATTAAAAGAGAACATAATATTCATAGTAAATGGGTTTGACATAAACCATGACTCCAAATGAATTGGGATTTTGTAATGAGAGATTCTAGTGCATGGTAGCATATGATTATAGGTTCATTTAAGGTAAATCTTATTACTGATTGGGTGGCCATGGCTTGCTATGCTAGGTGTTAACCATGGTTTATGAGGTGCATAAAATGATTTAGAGAAATCATTTATGGTAAGAAAGAGTTCGATGATATTAAGAGTTGATATCATGTCTCATTGCTAATTAGTGATGAGCCTAGTAAGTCACACACATACACAAGTAATCACTAAATCAAATATGATTTAATTAATTAATTAAATAGGTTTTGTTTGCAATTAGATTGCAAAGTCTTTAGCATAGCTTGAAACCAAATCTAGGTTATTGGATGTATAGTATAAGTTAAATTTATATTTAAAGTGTTTAAATATGAATTTAATTATTAGAAATTAATTAATAGAGATTAATTAATTAAGTTGTATTTGATATAAATTAATTAGAAGAAGAGACATAATTATTGTGGGTTGAGAAGTCAAAATTAAGACACATTGTGGCATTTTGGTCATTTCACAGGACATATGGCACCATGAGATGGTGACACATGGCACTACACATAAGCTTGGAAAATGTCTTTTAATCATGTAAGATGATTAAAATCAAGATTTAATATAGGTTTGACACTTGGCACAATGTGATTGGGTCAATTAAACCTAGAGCTAATTAAAAGGTGACATGTGGTAAGGGTTTTAAGTGGTGACCTAGCTATATAAGTGTTGTTATGAAACGAAAAACATAACAAGATGTTGCCATTCTCTTTGTGCCGCCACCTTGGAGACTTCTCCCTTCTCTTCTTCTTCATCTCTCATCTATTCTAAAAGATTAGCAAATAATCTCTTGAATTAAAAATACTAGAAATCGTTTCTAGTGTTCTCTGCTTACATGTGTAATCTCTTAAAAGGAAAAAATTGATTTTCTAATTTATACAAAAAGCTTTAGAAGCTATTCAAGGGATGCCATAGGTGATCTTGGTGTGGACAAAGAGGGACAACATTTGGTGTTCTAAAGATGCATCCGAAAGTCGCTAAACACATTGCAAAGGCATCAAGAGGTTAGTGCACTTGTTCTTGATCTAATTTAGGTTCTAAAATTAATCTAATTAATTCTAAAATCTTAAATGGCAAATATAGATCCAAAATATATTGAAAGAGTTTTAATATGCTATTTATCATTGAAATAAAATAGATAAAATGAATCTTGCATGATGCATGTGACCCTAGATGAAAAATTTTTGAATTTCAATTATCTAAACTTGTGTTTTTCATGCTTCCGCTCCTTCACTTGCGATGGTGCATACAACTAGATAGGAGCAAGCTACGCCCCGAAGGATTAGGCCGATGCTTTCTTTAAGCAAAGACAAGTTCAATCGCAACATCGCCCATAAGGAGAGACCTTTAAAACTCCGGTCCAAAGAAAGGGAAAGTTTTAAGGAGTATGCCCAGAGATGGAGAGAGAAGATAGTTGAGGTATACCTCCAAGCCATCGACTATGAACTTTGCTCTCTTCAATGAAACCTTTAAGGCTTCAGACTTTAATCCAATAATCGAAACACCTCTAATAGCTTTTCCGACATCATCCAAGTCGCGAAGAATTGAAGCTAACCTTAGGTTAGGCAGATTGCAGGAGTTGACTGAGAAGTCTACAAAGAAAACTGCTAGTTTTGGAAAGAAGAATGAAGGTGATGTACACTCTATCACTCGATAGCCTCAACCATCATTCCCTTAAAATAACTTTTGGCCGTACCCTCCTACGCAAGGCCCGACAATGGTAAACATTCCGCCCCCTTTTCCAAATTATCCTCACCCCCGCACTTACCACCCTAGACTGCCTACCCAACCTAATCAATTGAGACCACTAGCTACTCCTCAAACCAACCCAAGACCTCAAAGGAACCCTGATCCACCTCTCTCCCTTCCACTCAGTGAAATCTATCGATACCTACTTGGTATAAATCAGATAGTGCCTATCCCCCTTGACCCGATTTAGCCACCATATCTTAGGTGGTATGATGCTAGTGCCTGATGTGAATATCATGGCGGGGTAGTAGGGCACTCGACTGATAACCGTGGAGCTCTCCGGGGAAGAGTACAGGCCCTGATCAGAAACGAGTGGTTAAAAATTGAGGGAAATGGCTCTTTTCCCAACATCACTTCAAACCCATTGCCTAATCATGGTACAGGCAATGCCGGGAATATGATAGAGCCTTCGGATGAAAAGTCGATTGTAGAGGTAGAACAACTGATTTCTCATTTCGAGGAGATTTTTGCAATGGCAGTAAGAGAGGGATCTCTATGCCCTCAGGCATCCGGATCGGAAAGTGATATAGGATGCCCTTTACATGGAGGAGCAACAATCATGAGCCGCACAATTGTAATAAATTTCGACAGAAGCCTGAGAATGTCACACTCAAAACTTTGAGATGTCAGCAAAGGTCAAGGATGGAGTGCGAAGTGAACACAACCAGGTTTGGCCAAGATGCCCCAGCTTCCAACCCAAGATTAATCTTTTCTGCCCCCAACACACCAACTATACCAACACCACCAATAATGATCATCCGAACCCTGCTTCAACTCTTAGTCACCAACACCCATGCAGTGCCTTGTAACTATAATCTCAAAGTGTTTACTCAAGATGCATCCAAAGAGCACTCTAATTCCTTCCTCAATCATACCCATGCTCAACCCATCACCCCTCCTAAGCCCTGCTTCACTCCTCATGAGCATTTTAAAATGACCTACACGGGACCCTCCAACAATGCTACTCCCCAACCTAACCCAAAACCTATCACAACCATTAACTCCTTCCCACAAGATCAGGAATTAGAATTCATAACTCGAAGTGGGAGATGTTACGAAAATGATGAGGCTAGAAAAAAGAAAGGGAAAGTAAAATGGGAGAGCCACAAGAAATTATGGAAGAAGGGGATGGAGGGTTGAGAAAGGGAAGTCATGAAAAGAAAGAAGAGGAGGAATTGCTACAAATAATGAAACAGAGTGAATATGATCTGATCGAGCAACCGAGAAAACCCCTCGCTTGGATTTCCTTGTCACTAATTTTGAGCTTGAAGTGCATCGCCATGCGCTATGGAAAGTTCTGGACCAAGCCTTTGTGAACCCTGATATCACACCGGGGAAATTTGAGAAAATAGTTGGGCAAATTTAGGCGTCTAGTTTTGTCACTTTCTTGGAAGATGAGATAGACCCGGCTGGCTTGAAGCATACCAAAGCTTTGTAAGTGACAATCAAATGTAAAGGGGCATAGTTGCTAAAGTCTTGATTGACAACGGATCTACTCTCAATGTCTTACCTAATGCCATCTTGGCAAGACTACCTGTTGACCCATCAAACATACGCTAAAGTGCCATAGTTGTAAGAGCTTTTGACAGTACAAAGAGGGAGGTACTTGGGGACATCGATTTGCCGCTCCAGATTGGGGCATGAACTTTCAACGTCACTTTCCAAGTAATGGATATTGAGCCTGCATACACTATGTTATTGGGGAGACCCTGGATCCATTTGGCAAACGCTGTGCCTTTGACTTTGCATCAGAGGATCAAGTACATCATGGGCGGCAAAAGCATCACAGTGAGAAGGGAGGAAGTAATGCTAGTCACCAAGCCTCAATTGGTTCCTTATGTGGAAACAACTGAAAGATCCTTAGAAAGTTCTTTCCAAGCACTGGAATTACAAGGAACTACCCCGAGGGATGAAGGGGTTGCGGCTATGGTTGCAAACGTGATGTTAAGAAGCAGCTATGAGAAGGGCAAGGGATTGGGTGCCGCATTGCAGGGAATTGTTGAACTCAGATCGACTATTCGTAAGATCACTACTTCGCTTGGGATATGAGGAAGATGTTCTTGTGGATGGGAGATTCTAGATGAGAAACATGCTCCGAGATCAAAGGTTTGACCCAAAAGTCGAAAAAATAAAAGTTGTCCTGAAATCACAGATGTTTTCACCGAGTCAATCATTCAAAATCCGTAAGAAAGTGAAGAGTCTCTGAAGAACCATCCATTGATGTCATATAACTTGACTCCCTGTATGAGGCACTGATCTCGCCAATCACTGAGGGGCAAGAGCTTGATAATTGGGAAGCCAAAGACATCCCTATGCTTAATCTCGAGTAATGTATATTTTGTTATCAACACTTGATCATTTTGTCCATGGTGACAAGGGTAATGCTGTAAATGGACCCTTTTCTTATGATTGAAGTATTAATAAATTAATAGCGCATTTTGTATCCAATTCTCTTTTCCTTTTTGACATTGAAATCCATTCTTTTAATATACTCCACTTTCATTTCTTCAGGACCATTGACTAATTCACACCTAATAATTCAATTGACTCAAAAGTTCTTTATGTTAACTTTGAAACTCCTATAACTGCCATTGGTTCAAGTGATTCTGAAGAAGAACCTATAGAAGAACGGGGTGAAAGAGATGAACCTTCCCTGGTGCCTTGTGGGGATGAAATGCACATCATAAATCTAGGGACTGAGGAAATAAAGAGGGAACTTAAGGTCGTGAATAACGGAGAATTAGAAAATATGGTCAGTTTGCTTAAGGAATTCCTTGATGTATTCTCATGGAGCTATGATAACATGCCCGGATTGTGATCCCCCTAATTCCTAGGACGATTCCAATGAAACAGAATTTAAGAAGAATGAACCCCGACACGCTGCTCAAAGTTAGGGATGAAGTCAAAAAGCAGTATGATGCTTCCTGAAAGTGGTCAAATACCCTCAGTGGATAGCTAATGTTGTCCCGATCATGAAAAAGGATGGAGGAGTCAGGGTATGTGTTGATTACATGGATCTCAATAAGGCAAGCTTGAAGGATGATTTCCCTCTCCCACACATAGATGTGCTGGTGGACAATGCTGCAGGGCTGGGAAGATGTTTATGCATCGACGGAGCATCGGGATATAACCAAATCCCCATGGATGAGGAGGACAAATATAAAACTGCTTTTATCACCCAGTGGGGGGTATTTTGCTATTAGGTCATGCCTTTTGGGTTAAAGAATGCTGGAGCTACCTATCTATTAGTAGTATGCCCTAGAGCATATCATTTAGTATGTATCTTGTACTTATTTTATTAATAAAAGGCATTTTTACTTTTCTGTTTACATAATATATTTATGTGTAATAGAAAAGGTCCATTGATATTTTGTTAGAAATATTATTCTTAAGTTGTTAAGAATATGAGTGGCAATATTTCTAACACAAAGTATCATAAATTGGTTCACAATCGAGGATACTTCACAATAAGGACATGACTTATCCAGAAAGATTGTAATCATGTTTGTTCCCAAGTTATTTATATGAGATATAAATAAGATGGAATGGTGAGTCTCATGCCATATAACAAACACGATAGGCTCTTATACATGATAAGTACGCCAAACTAGTGACATTTATGACAAGCACATGGAGTTTACTCTTGTCAATGCATTGTCATAAATCATATCAGTACATATAATCTTTAGACCTGAGATAGCATAGTTATCTTGTATATAGGTGGTTTGAGTTTGATCGCTTTCATACTTGTACTATGTATGGGTATATGGGCATGTGTTGGCTCCTACTAGTTATATATGGAGGTAGGTGTTGATCAAGATGGAATCTATTCCTCTAAGTAAATAGGATAAAATCCTATGTTCATTTAATTGTTCTTGATGTTTCAAGTTCCTGCCAAGACAGATAGATTTAATCGTAAAAGAGTTTCTGATGAGAAAATCTTTTTAATGAAGAACTAGAATTAAAAGAGAATATTGAAGGAGCGAGAAAATGAAAAACAAAAGTTTATATCATTGAATTCAAAAATTTTCATCTAGGGTCATATGCATCATGCAATATTTACCTTTATCTATTTGATTTCAATGATAAATAACATACTAAAACTCTTTTAATATGTTTTTGGATCTCAGATTCATATTTAAGATTTTAGAATTAATCAGATTAATTTTAGAACTCTAGATTAGATCAAGAACAAGTACACTAACCTCTTGATGCACTGCAGTGTGTTTGGCACCTTTGGGATGTGCCTTTAGGACACCAAATATTGTCCCCCTAGCTTCTCCAACCAAGATCACCTGTGGCAGCCCTTGAACAGCTTCTAAAGCTTTTTCTATTAATTAGAAAATTAAGTTTTGCTTTTGAGAGATTGAGATGTAAACAGAACATTAAAAACAATTTCTAGTATTTTTAATTCAAGAGATTGTTTGCTAATCTGTTGGAATTGATGAGAGATGAAGAAGAAGAGAGAATGGGAGCCTCAAGGGTGGTGGCACAAAGGGAGGCAGTAGCTGGTTATTATTTTTCTTTTCATAACAATACTTATATAGCTAGGTCACCACTTAAAACCCTTGCCACATGTCACCTTCTTATTGGCTTTAGGTTTAATTGACCCAATCACATTGTGCCAAGTGTTAAACCTATATTTAATCTTAATTTTAATCATCTTACATGATTAAAAGACATTTGGCAAGCTTATGTGTAATGCCGTGTGTCACCATCTCATGGTGCCATATGTCACCCTGTGAAATGACCAAAATGCCTCTGTGTCTTAATTTTCATTTCTCAACCCAAAATAATTATTTCTATTCTTCTAATCAATTTATATCAAATATAAATTAATTAATTAATCTCTATTAATTAATTTCTCATTAATTAAATTCTTATTTAAACACTTTAAATATAAATTTAACTTATACTATACATCCAATAACCTAGATTTGGTTTCAAGCCATGCTAGGGACTTTGTAATCTAATTGCAAACCAAACCTATTTAATGTGACACCCCTTACCCGTCTACAGTATATCCGAGTAAGATATGTCATACGGTGTACCGGAACACTCTATTTTATTTCAATCATTTTTATTCTTCCTTAAATTATTTTTATCATAGTTTTGAATATAATTTATGAAATATAATTCATTTAAGTCATTTATTAAAATTATAATTTATTTGAGGTTCCGAAAATTTTATAGAAAATCCGGCAGAGTACCGGCTAAAAATGGAGAAAATAGCTTCTAACTCGTGAAAAGAACTTCCAATAATCATTTCCAATCAATCCCAACTCTATTTCATCAACAAAATCTCAATATGTTTTTGAACAACATTTCCATTTCTCAATCATTCATCTCATATGATAATCATGTAAAAGTCGTAAATAAATATTCACTTTTTCATTCACAAACACAATTTCCACTATATACATTAACATCAAAATGCATTATATAAGTCTCATTTACACAAGAGAAAATAAAAGATAGTTACAAAATACCAAAATGAAACCTAGTGTCCTACCAATACACTGAAGATGGTGAGGTGACACTGACACTATGCAGAGTCACAGGAGGTCTCACCCACCGTGGTCTACTGGCTCTGGCCAAGATCTCCTAACCTACGCATGGCAATAGCAACGCGAAAAGCAATAATGCTTAGTGGTGCCAATAATTCAATTAAAAGAATTATCCGAAAATAAATATGTAGTGAATGTATTGATGTCTCATTGTAAATAAATTTTCATGAGTATTTGTAGTCGCATTTATTTTGTAATCGTTATATTCATTATTTCTTTAAATTTATCCACTTTCATTTTTGGTTGCCCAAGTAACCTATACTTGACGATCGGATCGATAAACGGGTAACCGCACTAGGTATCAAGTACTCGCCGCCACACCATCGGTCACATATGTGTCTCCCAGGCAATGTAACATAATAAGTCAGATAACATTAGCACAAGGCCAAGTATCAACACAATGTCGTAATGGCTAAAAGCCATGAAATCACAAAGATGGCATAATGCCATGTGCAAGATCGCTAATCAACCCTATTGGCATGCCAAACTATCCAAATCAATCTTGTTAGGTATACTAGGCCTTTTACACTTTTGAATTTTATAATTTTTGAATTTCAAGCTTTGGTGTTACTTATTCACTTCATTAGTCAACCAAATGTTGACTTTTGCATAGAAAATAGGTACATTGGTTTTAATACTCCCAACATACCACATTTTGCATTCAAAATTTGTTAGTATTGGTTGCTAATACCATTTCTAAGTTTTAAGTTAACGGGCAGAATTTTCAGTTTTGATACCTTATTTTTACTGTTCCATTAGTTACTGTTTCAGTGGGAATTTGGAAAATGATAAACATGAAAGTTGTTCCTTATTTTGTGTAGTTGAATTTCTTTTTTGAATCACTCCATTTGGAGTTTTGTAGCTCAAGTTATGGTCCAAAACCACAACTGGCCGGATAGGAATTTTTCTGAATCGACCATATCTACAAAGGCAGTGAATAGTGACTGCAACTCCCTTTTTGGATAGGTTCTGGTCATAATTTGGGGTAGGTTTCTTCATGAAAGTTGTTGGTCTATATCTTATCTTATTGTTGGTAAAATTTTAGGTCAATTGGACCATTCTACACTGAGTTATGGTCAAATGAACAATCACTGTTCATTTGGTCATTCTGCAGAGACAGATTGTAGGATACCCGGATTGGGGCAAGCTTTTGGTCCACTTGGATTGGTCTTATGGGCATAGTTTCTTCACCAAAGTTGTGTCATTATGTGTCTAGTTTCATGTCCAATTGGCCAAATACCAATTGAACCTCTACAATTTAAGTTATGGCAGTCCAAACAGGCTAGACTCAGATCCAAACCTGCAGGTCACCATGGGCAGCCCACCCATACACAAATGCCAAGCCTCCACTCACCTTATTCCCTCCTCACACACATTCATATGGTCACTAATTGACCATTACAATGTTCATATACCATTTCATAAGCAAACCCTAATTTTGTTCAAGTCTCTAAGTTCTCAAAGTTTGTTATGCATTAAACTTACAATTTTAACTTAAATCATGTCCTTAAACATGAATTGAGTGAGAGAGAATAAATTGGGCACTAACCTTAGGAGGGCAGAATTTTACCTTCAATTTCCTTCACTTTATTTAATTTTCTTGGCAGCCAAACACTCTAGCAAGGTTGGGTGACAAATTTTAGTGAAGGACTTTATAGAATTTGGGGTGAGAAATCAAAGGATTGAAGGTATGAGAGAATGAGAGTTATGGAGGAAGAAGGAGAAAACTCACGGCTGGCTGAAGAAGAAGGAGAAACACCAGAAACTTTTGGTCCATTTTGTCTCTTTTAATTGTTTTAAGAAGGCTTGTTGAATGGTGCTTGGTGGAGGCCTTCCTAATGACATCATGTGATGTCATATTTAGGTATTTTTTTCATTTTCTTTTCTTCTTTTCTCTACTCATTTTCAATTCAATTTTTAACAATATTTATTCATATTTTAGATCATAATAATTATTTACTTAACTGGACATGTCGGCCAAAAATTGCCTCTGAAGGCGAAATGACCAAAATGCCCTCCGTTTGGCTTAACGGGTCAAAATTGTCTGTACCGATTGAAAAATTTTTCTAAATATTTTCTTGGAATTCTAATGCCATAGGAACCTCAATGACCCTTCTCTAGAGTCCCAAAAATTATTTTATGAATTTTTTCCTGGGTCTAGGGCTCCTAGTTGCTAGAACCGCAACTTCCCACTAGGTTACCCATCGCTAGGGCACCGGCTCATTTAACTTGGTTGTATTTTATTTCTAAAATTTTTCCTAAATTTTTCTTATTAATATTTGAGTTAATTATGGTTCCTCACTTTAGTTTAAATATTTTTCCGAACGTTCTAGCCGCCCAAATTACATCGTCACCAAATAAAGAGAATGTACGGAGTTGCTACAGGGAGGGTGTTACATTTAATTAATCAATTAAACTCTTTAAATAATTAATTAAATAATATTTAATTTGGTGATTACTTGTGTATGTGCGTGACTTACTAGGCTCATCACTAATTGACAATGAGACATGATATCAACTCTTAATATCATCAGAGCTCTTTCTTACCATAAATGATTTCTCTAAATCATTTTATGCACCTCATAGACCATGGTTAACACTTAGCATAGCATGCTATGGCCACCCAATCAATAATAAGGTTTACCTTAAATGAACCTATAATCATTTGTTACCATGCACTAGAATCTCTCTGTTACAAAATCCCAATTCAAGCTATAGTTATGGTTTATGTCAAAACCTATTTGTCATGAATATTATGTTCTCTTTTAATTCCAGTTCTTGATTAAAAAGATTTTCTCATCAGAAACTCTTTTCTGATTAAATTTATTTGTACTGGCTAGGAACTTGAAACATCAAGAACAATTAAATGAACATAGGATTTTATCCCTATTTACTTAGAGGAACAGATTCCATCTTGATCAACACCTACCTCCATATATAACTAGTAGGAGCCAACACATGCCCATATACCCATACACAGTACAAGTATGAAAGTAGTATCAAACTCAAACCACCTATATACAAGATAACTGTGCTATCTCAGGTCTAAAGATTATATGCACTGATATGATTTATGATAATACATTGACAAGAGTAAACTCCATGTGCTTGTCATAAGTGTCACTGGTTTGACCTGCTTATCATGTATAAGTCCCTATCATGTTTGTCATATGGCATGAGACTCACCATTCCATCTTATTTATATCTCAGATAAAAAACTTAGGAACAAGCATGAATATAATCTTTTTGGATAAGTCATGTCCTTATTGTGAAGTATCCTTGATTGTGAACCTATTTATGATACTTTGTACTAGAAATACTATCATTCATATTCTTCACAACTTAAGAATAGATTTTGTAACAAAATATGAATGGACCTTTTCTATTACACATAAATATATTATGTAAACTAAAAGTGGAAATGCCTGTTATTAATAAAAACATGTATAAGATACATACTAAATGACATGCTCTAGGGTATACTACTAACAATATCTTAGACCCATCTTCTGAAGATGTCGATCTAGCTGAGTCTATGACATAGGCTTTGTGAATGGATCAGTTGGATTTTTAGCTGATGCTATTTTCTGCATGGCTACATCGCCTCGTCCAACTATTTCTCTGATAATGTGTTAGCGCCTTTCTATGTATTTAGATTTTTTGTGAGACCAGGGTTCCTTAGCCTGTATGACAACTCCATTGTTGTCATAGTGTAGTGGAACAGCTGACTCAATGGAAGGAACTACTGCAAGTTCTGTCACGAACTTCTTTATCCAAATAGCTTCCTTTGCAACATCTGATGCAAAGAATATACTCAAATTTCAAGAGTGGAATCGCAATGTGCTATGTTTGAAACTCTTCCAACTAATCGCACTTCCATTACAAATGAACACATACCCAGAGGTAGACTTTCTATCATCGATATCTGATTGAAAATCAGAATCAGTATAACCATCCAACTGCAAGTCTCCACCTCCATAGATCAAGAATAAATCCTTAGTTCTTCTCAAGTACTTAAGGATATTCTTGGCAGCTATCCAGTGTTCCAAACCTGGATTGGATTGATACCTGCTAGTCAAACTAACAGCATATGCGATATTCGGCCTAGTACACAACATTACATACATTAAACTTCTAATAGCCGAAGCATATGGAATCCTACCCATTTTATCTCTTTCTTCAGGTTTCTTTGGAGACATCTCTTTAGAAGGTGGATACCATGTCTCACTGGCAACAATCCTCTCTTGAAATCAAGCATGTTAAACCTCTTTAACACCTTTTCTAAGTATAGACTTTGGGATAAACCAATTATTCTTTTCGCTCTATCTCTATAGATGCGAATCCCAATAATATAGGTTGCCTCCCCTAATTCTTTCATGGAGAATGTATTTGACAACCATACATTTATAGTTGTCAACATACATGTGTCATTGTCCATCAACAGTATGTCATCCACATATAAGACAAGAAAAGTGATAGCGCTGTCACTAACCTTCTTATATTCACATGGCTCATCCTTATTTTTGATAAAACCAAATGATTTAATGGCTTCATCAAAACGAATGTTCCAACTCCTCGAAGCTTGTTTCAACCCATAAATGGATCACTTTAGCCTGCATACCTTAGAACCATCTTGGGATTCAAAACACCTCAGTTGTTCCATGAAAATGTTTTCTTCAATGTAGCCATTGAGAATGTCACACCCTACCCCTCCGTAAGGCATAACATTATCCCGTAGTATACCTAATGAATTACCAACTTCATCTACTGATAACCCATTAAATACGCTACAAGGGATTTTAAACATTTTCTTAGTTCTTTTTACAGTGGTGAGTACTATTTACAGGTGTTAAAAAATTTTTTAATTGAAGTGAAACCAGATAACACATTTGAAGTATTAATAATTTCTATAAAAATTTTGGCAGAGTGCCATCTGTATTTTGAATAAAACAGTTCTTCAAAAACTTATAAAAAGTACTTCCAATATTTTGTTCAATCCCCAAACTCCAATATCCAATCAACACAATAAGTTTCTCAATATTTGCCAACTCAAATCCACAATAATTTTCCAGTGTTTTCAAAAGCTGAAATAAAAGAAATATATCACAATATTTACAAGCCAAAATAATTTACAAATTTAGTTTACAACTTTAATGTACAATTTGAATGTACAATTTTAATTTACAATCACAAAACCAAGAATAATATATACATACAGTGAACATACATTATAATACAAAATACAAAATATGGTATACTCAATATACCTGATGAACTCTCAATGTAGCACTAGCACTTAGTCTCATTGTCCCATCATTTCACTCGATAAAGAATAAAAGCTATCACTGAGCCAATGTCTCACTGGTGCACAACATTAACAAAATGCAACTTTAAATAATAAATCATGTAATACCCCGAACCTTCAAGTTATGAATAGTACCATTTTTGGTCCGTGACTAATACTAATCAAAGACACCTTGAGGACCAAAAATAAATAGAAAATTAATTGAGATAGTCACAATAAAATTTCTAGTGAACAAATGAGCTAAGGACTCATCTGTATTATAAAAGAAGGATTATGACTCGATGAGGGGCATTTTGGTCAATTCATCTCAAGAGTTGACTTTTGACCAAAATGTCAATTAAATTAAATGAAATTAATGAATTGAATTATGGGGTAAAAAAATTGAAGAAAAATTCAAGTAAAAATATGTAAGGGAAAATTTATGAAATGAAAACTTAAACTTTCATTTCTATTATGACAAAATTAAAATGAAAGACTTATGGGCTTTTGATAGTTAAATTTAATTATTTAATTCAAAGGAAAAATTAAGTGTAAATGTAAAAAAAAAAAGGAATAAACATTTAAGTTTAATTATCCTTATGACGCAATTAAAATATATAATTTTAATAAGCTAATTTTGGGGATAAATATATGTGTGTGTGTATATATATATATATATATAAGAAGACAAATGTCTTCTTCATTTCTTTTTTTTTCATAAGATGCCACCACCCTCTCCTCTCTCTTCCTCTCTCTCTCTTTTTCTCTTCTTTTTCCACTTCTTCCCCTCATTGATTCCCACTCCCAAGTTTTAATTCCCTTAAATTCCCTTCATAAATTTCATAGCCCACTCAAAGAAAACTTCAAAGAGATCTTTAATTGAGAGATTAAAAGCAAGGAGAATAAGAATTGGAAGAAAAGTGAAGTTGGAAAGAAATCAATAAGAGGTAAGTTTCTTTTCATGTTAGATTAGTTGTATAAACTTGGAATGAATGTTTACATGGAATTTTAACTATTCTCATATAGTTTTCTACAAAAGAATTGATAAGATAAAAAGCTATGGTTTATTTTAAAATCCTTTGTAGCATAACTAATGGGTTATCTGAGGTAGAGTTTGGTGATTCATTAGGTATGCTACGGAACATGTCATGCCTTACAAGGGATAAGGTGTGACATGTTTAATCAAGCTCCAGTCTTAACCTTGCCCACTTTGGGTAAGGAGTATACCATATACAGTGATGCTTCTCATAACAGATTGGGTTGTGTGTTGATGCAAGATAGGAGTGTCATTACCTATGCTTCACGCTAGCTTAAACTGCATGAGAGGAATTATCCTACACATGACTTAGAGCTAGCAGCCATTGTCTTTGCCTTGAAGATCTAGAGACATTACTTGTATGGAGAGAGATGTTATATATACACAAATCATAAAAGTTTGAAATACTTGGGCACAAATAAGGAGTTAAATTTGAGTCAAAGGAGATGGTTAGAGTTGATAAAAGATTATGATTGCTTGATAGACTATCACCGAAAGGCAAATGTTGTAGCTGATGCTTTAAGTCGTAAGACTATGGCTGGTTTGAGGATCTCTCCTTTGTCCATGGTGCATGAATTAAGGGCATTGCATGCTAATGGGCAGATGGTAGCTACTTGGCAAGTGAAGCCAATCCTGGCAGAACAAATTAAAGCAGTTGCACAGAAGGATGATAAGTATGTGAAGTTGATGGAAGAGGCTCTGGATGGCAAGAAAACAGTAATTATCGTGAAATGATGAGGGCTTGTTGTTATATAAGGGCGTAATGTGCATTCCCGAGAATGTTGAACTGAGGCAGACCATTTTAAAGAAAGCACATGATTCACCTTTTGCAATGCACCCTGGTGGAACCAAAATGTATAGAAGTGTGAAAGAGTACTATTAGTGGAGAGGAGTGAAGAAAGACATTACAGAATATGTTGCCAAATGCCTAACTTATCAGCAAGTAAAGGCAGAACACCAAGTGCCTGTTAGTAGTATGCCCTAGAGCATATCATTTAGTATGTATCTTGTACATATTTTTATTAATAAAAGGCATTTCCACTTTTCCATTTGAATAATATATTTATGTGTAATAGAAAAAGGTCCATTGATATTTTGTTAGAAATATTATTCTTAAGTTGTTAAGAATATGAGTGACAATATTTCTAGCACAAAGAATCATAAATATGTTCACAATCGAGGATACTTCATAATAATGACTTGAATTATTCATATAGATTATATTTTTGTTTGTTCAGAATTTTTTTATATGAGATATAAATAATATTGAATTGTGAGTCTCATGCCATATTACATACATGATAGGCACTTATAAATGATAAGTAGGTCGAACTAAAGGACACTTATGACAAGCACATGGAGTTTACTTTTGTCAATGTTTTGTCATAAATCATATCAAGGCATATAATCTTTAGACTGAGATAGCACAGCTTATCTTGTATATAGGTAGTTTGAGTTTGATACGCTTTCATACTTGTACTGTATGGGTATATGGGCATCCGTTGGCTCCTACTAGTTATATATGGAGGTAGGTGTTGATCAAGATGGAATCTGCTCTCTAAGTAAATAGAGATAAAATCCTATGTTCATTTAATTATTCTTGATGTTTCAAGTTCTGGCCAGACAGATAGATTTATTCAAAAGAGTTTATGATGAGAAAATCTTTTAATCAAGAACTGGAATTAAAAGAGAACATAATATTCATAGCAAATGGAGTTTGACATAAACCGTAACTCCAAATTTGAGTTGGGATTTTATAACAGAGAGATTCTAGTGCATGGTAACATATGATTATAGGTTCATTTAAGGTAAACCTTATTACTAATTGGGTGGCCATGGCATGCTATGCTATGTGTTAACCATGGTCTATGAGGTTCATAAAATGATTTAGAGAAATCATTTATGGTAAGAAAGAGTTCTGATGATATTAAGAGTTGATATCATGTCTCATTGCCAATTAGTGATGAGCCTAGTAAGTCACACACATACACAAGTTATCGCCTATTTAAATATGATTTAATTAATTAATTAAAGAGTTTAATTGATTAATTAAATAGGTTTGCAAAGTCCCTAGCATTACTTGAAACCAAATCTAGACTATTGGATGTATAGTATAAGTTAAATTTATATTTAAAGTGTTTAAATATGAATTTAATTAATGAGAAATTAATTAATAGAGATTAATTAATTAATTTACTTTTGATATAAATTGATTAGAAGAAGAAAATTAATTATTTTGGGTTAAGAACTCAAAATTAAGACATAGGGGCATTTTGGTCATTTCACAGTGTGACACGTGGCATCATGAGATGGTGACATATGGGATTACACATAAGCTTGCCTAATGTTTTTTAATCATGTAAGATGATTAGAATCAAGATTAAATATAAGTTTGACACTTGGCACAATGTGATTGGGTCATTTAAACCTAAAGCTAATCAAAGGGTGACATTTGGCAAGGGTTTAATGTGTTAACCTAGCTATTTAAGTGTTGTTATGAAAAGAAAAGCAACCAGCAGCCACTCCTCTCCTTTGTCACGCCACTTTGAGGCTTTTCATCTATTCTTCTTCATCTCTCATCAATTCAAAAAGATTAGCCATCAATCTCTTGAATTAAAAATACTAGAAATTGTTTATAGTGTCCTGTTTACATCTCTAATCTCTTAAAAGGCAGAACTTGAATTTCTAATTAATATAAAAAGCTTTAGAAGCTGTTCAAGGGCTGCCATAGGTGTTCTTGTTATGGACAAGCTAGAGGGATAACATCTGGTGTCCTGAAGATGAATCTCAAAAGCGCAGACACGCTGCAGTGCATCAAGAGGTTAGTGTAATCGTTCTTGATTTAATCTAGGGTTCTAAAATTAATCTGATTAATTTTAAAATCTTAAATGGCAAATACAGATCCAAAAACATATTAAAAGAGTTTTAATATGTTGTTTATCATTGAAATCAAATAGATAAAAATAAATCTTGCATGATGCATGTGACCATAGGTGAAAATTTTTGAATTCAATGGTATAAACTTGTATTTTTCACGCTTCCGTTCCTTCACTATAGCCTAGAGAGATTAGCCAGATTGTACATAAATGAGATTGTAAGACTGCATGGAGTGCCTGTATCGATTGTATCTAACAGAGATCCTAAGTTCACTTGTGTTTTTCACGCCTGCCTTCAATTGGTATCAAAGCCACTATATTTGCCATTTAGATTGTTGATTATATAATTTAATTGTGTGTTTCATCATGAGATCAAAAGATTATTGCTGGTTGCAAAGCAAGGTGGCGGCATACTTGAAAAAAGACCATCAATGGTGCGCATGGTTTGGCTACCATGGGTGGTTCAAGGTTTGGCTTTTAATTCTGCAATTGTTGTATGATCTAAGACCTATTCTTTGACTAATTAAAGTGTTTAATTAGTAGTTTTAATCACACAATTAAATTATGATTGAAATCAAAATTTTAAAAATTGTTTGAATGTGATTCAAATCTGAATTTTAAAAGTTGTTTGAATGTGATTCAAATCTGAATTTTTAAAGTTGTTTGAATCATATTTAAATCTGATTTTTTAAATTTGATTGAATAAAATTCAGATCTGATTTTTTTAAAAAATGTTTGAATGTGATTCAAATCTGATTTTTTAAAAGATGTTTGAATGTGATTCAAATCTGAATTTTTAAAGTTGTTTGAATGTGATTCAAATATGAGTTTTTAAATTTATTTGAATGAGATTCAAATATGAAAATTTAAATTTATTTGAATCATATTCAAATCTGAATTTTAAGTTGAATATGAGATATTCAATTTTATTTAAGTATGTATGTTTTATTTAATTGTTAAATAGTGATATGCATGATGGATGATCATGGACTATAAAAGACCAATGTGATTGGATTTGTTTCTTTTATGTTTCTTTGGGATTGTAAATTAATTAATTTATTTTAATTTATTTTGGGCATGTATTATTAAGTTTGTAATAATTTTTGGGTTGTAATTTCATTTATTTAAGTTCTTATAAATTCGCCTTGGTATGCCAAGGATTACTATGTAATAATGTATTGCAAGAAGTTCAAGGAGGTCAAGAGCATTGGTGGGACCAGTGGGAGGAATTCAAGATCAAGTGTTGATTATGTACTCCTTCAAAGAACTCTTGTAAAGTGAATGAATGAAATGCACCTAAGAATGCCCTGATTCAATTCTTGGTGGCTCAGAATTGAATCCCTTAGAAAGTCCATGATCATACCATATTTATTGCTTATCCATGAATGCATGAGATGTATGGGAATGTATGCTATTATATGATATATGCATGCTAATTGGATAATGTGCAAAGTGAGACCTTAATAGTAATTAGAATGACCATAAAATCTTCCAAACAAATGATTAAGTTGGAAATGCTATAATTAAAGTAATTATAACATAGGCCCTCCATTGGGGCAATTATTTTAAGAAATTTTAAATAGTTGCATGAGATGCAATTAATTTAATAGATTTTCTTAAGAATAATTGTTAAGCATGAGATGTTGTAAATATGTAAATGGTTT
Source organism: Hevea brasiliensis (assembly GCF_030052815.1). Classification (NCBI taxonomy): domain Eukaryota; kingdom Viridiplantae; phylum Streptophyta; class Magnoliopsida; order Malpighiales; family Euphorbiaceae; genus Hevea; species Hevea brasiliensis. Next base: position 22,935 of record NW_026614789.1, read on the forward strand.
AGTGGCCAATATTGGATGTACCTGAGGACATTAAAATTATTTGCATAATTATCGCTCAATTGGATAAACTTAACTAATGCAATATAATTCAATAATGGATGTACCTGAGATTTTGAGCATTAGGGGCTAGGTAAAGGATTGAACCTCACATGAGATGTGATGGGCAAGGAGTTGCTCACTTATAGTTTATTGTAATTCCAATAATGGATGTGCCTAAGGATGATCAATAGAATTATAAGAATTCAATCACCCACTAGAAATCTATCCAACTAGGATTTCCGCTTATTTTGGAAGTGTAGGATTCGCTAAGTTAGTGGGAGGACCAATTTGATTAAAAGACCATAATCATTTTGGTTATTTACATGATACATTTACTAATTAATCTGGTTATTTTTTGCGCTTAATTTTCTCGATAAAATGAGCACAAAACAACCACCACCATCCAATATCCTTGCAAGCATACTTGATCACAATAGGTCGACAGACCTAATCATTCGATTGGCTAAGAAATTTGAAACTTATCCTGAACCTTGAACATATAGGATATGTTCTAGATTCAGATGTTCTTGGTCCCTTACCACCAGAGGCCACACAAGAGGAAAATGAAACTTTGAACAAGTGGAAGGAGCATGATATAAGAGCTAAGTGTTACATGCTTGCTTCCATGAGTAATGAGTTACAGAAGCAACATGAGAACATGCAGAGTGCAAGTGAGATCCTCCTTCACCTACAAGAGTTGTATGGTGAGCACAGTAGGAATGCTAGGTATGAGATATCTAGACAGCTATTCCGTATGAGGATGTCTGAGGGACAGAATGTTGGGGATCATGTCCACAAGATGATTCGGCTGATTGAGCAGTTGGAACATCTTGACTTCAACATGGATTTCCAACTGCAGACGGATTTGATCCTTCAGTCCCTTCCTGAGTCTTTTGGGAATTTTGTGACAAATTTCCATATGACTAAACAGGAATACACTTTAACTGGTTTACTCAACATGCTGGTTATTGCCCAAAAGAATATGCCAGGTAATAAAGGAAAAGAGGTAGCTTTGGTTGCATCTTCTTCTACTGGAAAGTCCAACAAGAAGAAGGGCAATAAGAAAAAGACACCTCAGATTCTTGGTCCTTCCAAGAAAATAGCTAAACAGAAAAGGAAGACTAAAGCTGATGGAGGTAAAGGAAAGTGTTTCCACTGCCAAAAGGATGGGCACTGGAAAAGGAACTGCCCAGAGTATCTTGCTTCTCTGAAGGATAAGAAGGATACACCTTTGGAAGGTATGTCCATATCTAGTTATTTAGATTCTGATGATACTCATAGTTCATCTACAGCTTAGGATTTAGATATCGTGCCGCTTCTCACATTTCTAATGATATGCAGAACTAGCAAATTGTAGCACTATGCTCGTGATATTAGAGTCCTGATTGGCAATGGCTCAACTGCTGAAGCTTTAGCCATAGGATCTAAATCTTTTACATGTTTGGACATGTTTTGTGTTTGGATAATATTTTATATGTACCGATGCTTTTAAGAACATTATTTCTATATCTAGTTTGACTAGAAATGGCTATGAATTTCAACATCGATGATGTTTGCAATATTTATTTTGGAAATAAATATGTTGGTTCGGGTTATATGAATGATGGTCTTTATTATTTGGATAATAATGACAAACACAAATTGAATGCAAGTGATCTAAAAGAATGCAATGCCATAGTGAAAACCAACTCAAGTTCAAAATATATTTGGCACTTAAGGTTATGTCATGTTGCATAAGATAGGATTGCAAACCGAGAAAATGGGGATTTTATCCTTATTGGGCTCTGAGCCTACTCCAACTTGTGAATCTTGCCTTCAGGGCAAAATGACTAGATTACCCTTTGTTGGACAAGGGCTAAGAGCTTAAAATATTTTAGAGCTAATACATAGTGATGTATGTGGTCCATTTAAAGAAATGGCTAGAGGGGGTTTTCATTATTTTATTACCTTTACTGATGATAAATCAAGGTTTGGGTATTTGTATTTGATGAAATACAAACATGAATCCTTTGAAAAGTTTAAGGAATTTAAATCTGAAGTAGAAAATCAAACAGGAAAGAGTATTAAAGCTCTTTGATCAGATCGTGGAGGTGAATATATGAGTACTGAACTTGATGAATACTTGAGAGAGCATGGCATTGTTTCTCAGCTGACTCCTCCAGGAACGCCACAGCTGAATGGTGTATCTGAAAGGAGAAATCGTACCCTATTGGATATGGTACGTAGTATGATGAGCTATACTGATATGCCAATCTTTTTTTGGGGATTTGCATTAGAATCAGCTTTGTATATTCAATAGGATTCCATCAAAATCGCTTTCTTCCACCTTATGAGATATGGCATGGAAGAATACCAAGTCTTAAGCATGTTAAGATTTGGGGTTGTCCAGCTTATATCAAAAAGCTGAACACTGATAAATTGGAGACCAGATCAGAAAAAGGTCGATTTGTTGGATATCCAAAAGATAGTTTTGGATATTATTTTTATTTGCCTACTTCACAAAAGGTTGTGATAAGTAGAGATGCCACATTTCTTGAACAACAGTTTGTTCAAGAAGGAGGCAAAGGAAGGCAAATAGAGTTAGAATTGGAGAATTCTGACCAACCAATGCATCGATGGATAATGATCCATCTAGTCAACCTATACCCGTTGATGAAACATCTACAGCTGTTCCTCGTAGAACAACTAGGGTATCTCACCCACCAGTGAGATATGGTTTTCTTCATCAAGAAGAACAAGAGTTGTCTACTCATGAAGAAGTAGATCATGGAGAAGATCCACTTACCTATGAAGAAGCTATATCAGATATAGACTCTTCAAAATGGATTGATGCTATGAAATCCAAAATTGATTCCATGTATAAGAATCAAGTTTGGGATCTTGTTAACCCACTTGAAGGTATTGTACCTATAGGGAACAAATGGGTTTTCAAGAAGAAAATTGGTTCTGATGGAAAGGTAGAGACCTATAAGGCAAGGTTAGTAGCGAAAGGGTTTCGCCAAAGGCAAGGAATCGACTATGAGGAGACTTTCTCGCCTGTTGCCATGCTTAAATCAATTAGGATTTTATTAGCAATAGCTACATACTATGATTATGAGATTTGGCAAATGGATATCAAAACAGCTTTTCTCAATGGATACATTGAAGAAAACATTTTCATGGAACAACCTAGGGGTTTTGAATCCCAAGATGGTTCCAAGGTATGCAAGCTAAAGCGATCCATTTATGGGTTAAAACAAGCTTCGAGGAGTTGGAACATCTGTTTTGATGAAGCCATTAAATCCTTTCGTTTTATAAAAAATGAGGTTGAGCCATGTGTATATGAGAAGGTTAGTGACAGTGCTATCACTTTCCTTGTCTTATATGTGGATGACATATTGTTGATGGGTAATGACACAGGTATGTTGACAACTATAAAGGTATGGTTGTCAAATACATTCTCCATGAAAGACTTAGGAGGCAACCTATATTCTTGGGATTCGCATCTATAGAGATAGAGCTAAAAGAATAATTGGTTTATCCTATAGTATATACTTGGAAAAGGTGTTACAGAGGTTGAACTTGCTTGATTCCAAGAGAGGATTGTTTCCAGTGAGACATGGTATCCATCTTTCTAAAGAGATGTCTCTAAAGACACCTGAAGAAAGAGATAAGATGGCCAGATTCCATATGCTTCGCTATTGGAAGTTTAATGTATGCAATGTTGTGTACTAGGCTGATATCGCATATGTCGTTAGATTGACTAGCAGTATCAATCCAATCTAGTTTGGAACATCGATAGTCACAAGAATATCCTTAAGTACTTGAGAAGAACTAAGGATTTATTCTTGATTTATGGAGGTGGAGACTTACAATTGATGGTTATACCGATTCGATTTCCAATCGATATCAATGATAGAAAGTCTACCTGGATATGTGTTCATTTGTAATGGAGGTGCAATACGGTGGAAGAGTTCCAAACATAGCACGACTACAGCATTCCACTACGTAGGTCGAGTATATTGTCGCATCGATGTCGCAAAGGAAGTCGCTTGGATAAAGAAGTTCGTGATGTAACTTACAAGAGTTCCTTCCATTAAGTCGCCAGCCCACTACACGTGACAATAATGGAGCAACATACAAAGCTAAGGAACCAAGGTCTCACCGTAAATCCAAACACATAGAAAGGCGCTACCACATTATCGTGAGAAATAGTTGGGCAAGGCGATGTAGCCATGCAGAAAATAGCATCACCGAAAATCCACCGATCCATTCACTAAGCCTATGTCACGCACTCGCTAGACCGACATCTTGAGAAGATAGGTCTAAGATATGGTAATGAATGGCTCTAGTGCTAGTGGGAGATTGTTAGTAGTATGCCCTAGAGCATATCATTTAGTATGTATCTTGTACATATTTTTATTAATAAAGGCATTTCCACTTTTCTTTTACATAATATATTTATGTGTAATAGAAAAGGTCCATTGATATTTTGTTAGAAATATTATTCTTAAGTTGTTAAGAATATGAGTGACAATATTTCTAGCACAAAGTATCATAAATAGGTTCACAATCGAGGATACTTCATAATAAGGACATGACTTATCCAGAAAGATTGTATTCATGTTTGTTCCCAAGTTATTTATATGAGATATAAATAAGATGGAATGGTGAGTCTCATGCCATATGACAAACATGATAGGCACTTATAAATGATAAGTAGGTCGAACCAGGACACTTATGACAAGCACATGGAGTTTACTCTTGTCAATGTTTTGTCATAAATCATATCAAGGCATATAATCTTTAGACTGAGATAGCAGCTTATCTTGTATATAGGTAGTTTGAGTTTGATCGCTTTCATACTTGTACTGTGTATGGGTATATGGGCATCTGTTGGCTCCTACTAGTTATATATGGAGGTAGGTATTGATCAAGATGGAATCTGTTCCTCTAAGTAAATAGAGATAAAATCCTATGTTCATTTAATTGTTCTTGATGTTTCAAGTTCCTGGCCAGGACAGATAGATTTATTCAGAAAAGAGTTTCTGATGAGAAAATCTTTTTAATCAAGAACTGGTATTGAAAGAGAACATAATATTCATAGCAAATGGAGTTTGACATAAACCATGACTCCAGCTTGAGTTGGGATTTTGTAACAGAGAGATTCTAGTGCATGGTAACATATGATTATAGGTTCATTTAAGGTAAACCTTATTACTAATTGGGTGGCCATGGCATGCTATGTTAGGTGTTAACCATGGTCTATGAGGTTCATAAAATCATTTAGAGAAATCGTTTATGGTAAGAAAGAGTTCTGATGATATTAAGATTTGATATCATGTCTCATTGCCAATTGGTGATGAGCCTAGTAAGTCACACACATACACAAGTTATCACCTATTTAAATATGATTTAATTAATTAATTAAAGAGTTTAATTGATTAATTAAATAGGTTTGGTTTGCAATTAAATTGCAAAGTCCCTAGCATGACTTGAAACCAAATCTAGATTATTGGATGTATGGTATAAGTTAAATTTATATTTAAAGTGTTTAAATATGAATTTAATTAATGAGAAACTAATTAATAGAGATTAATTAATTAATTTATATTTGATATAAATTGATTAGAAGTAGAAAAATAATTATTTTGGGTTAAGAACTCAAAATTAAGACATAGGGGCATTTTAGTCATTTCACAGTGTGACATGTGGCATCATGAGATGGTGACATATGGGATTACACATAAGCTTGCCAAATATTTTTTAATCATGTAAGATGATTAGAATCAAGATTAAATATAAGTTTGACACTTGGCACAATGTGATTGGGTCACTTAAACCTAGAGCTAATCAAAGAGTGACATTTGGCAAGGGTTTAATGTGTTAACCTAGCTATTTAAGTGTTGTTATGAAAAGAAAAGCAACCAGCAGCCACTCCTCTCCTTTGTCACGCCACTTTGAGGCTTTTCATCTATTCTTCTTCATCTCTCATCAATTCAAAGAGATTAGCCATCAATCTCTTGAATTAAAAACACAAGAAATTGTTTCTAGTGTCCTGTTTACATCTCTAATCTCTTAAAAGGCAGAACTTGAATTTCTAATTAATAGAAAAAGCTTTAGAAGCTGTTCAAGGGCTGCCATAGGTGTTTTTGGTGTGGACAAGCTAGAGGGACAACATCTGGTGTCCTGAAGACGAATCTCAAAGGCGCAGACACGCTACAGTGCATCAAGAGGTTAGTGTAATCGTTCTTGATTTAATCTAGGGTTCTAAAATTAATCTGATTAATTTTAAAATCTTAAATGGCAAATACAGATCCAAAAACATATTAAAAGAGTTTTAATATGTTGTTTATCATTGAAATCAAATAGATAAAAATAAATCTTGCATGATGCATGTGACCCTAGGTGAAAATTTTTGAATTCAATGTTTTAAACTTGTGTTTTTCACGCTTCCGTTCCTTCAGTGCCTGCAGGGTTGCTACAGCCATTGCCAATTCTCGAGTGGAAATGGGAAAGAGTCACTATGAATTTCGTGACAGGACTTCCAATGCATACAAAAGAATCATGATGTAGTTTGTGTTATTGTTGATAGATTGACCAAGTTTGCACACTTTTTACCAGTAAGAATGGATTACAGCCTGGAAAGATTGGCCAAACTGTACATTGATGATGCTGTGAGGTTACATGGAGTGCCAGTGTCAATTGTGTTGGACAAAGACCCAAGGTTCACTTCTAGATTCAGGGGTAGTCTCCAAAAAGCCCTAGGAACTAGATTGAACTTCAGTACAGCATTCCATCCATAGACAGATGGCCAATATGAAAGGATCATTCAGATTTTGGAGGATATGCTTCGGGCTTGTGTGATTGAGTTTGAAGGGAGTTGGGACACAAACTTGCCTTTAATTGAATTTGCCTACAATAACAGTTATCAGTTAAGCATCGGATGCCTCCATATGAAGCACTTTATGGCGTAAAGTGTAGAACTCCTTGTCCGGGATGAAGTGGGTGAGAGGAAGTTGATTGGTCCGAATTAGTGCAAATGCATGTAAGAAAAGGTTAAGCTCATTAGAGACAGACTCAAAGTTGCAACGGATAGACATAAGTCCTACATTGACCTAAAGAGAAGAGATATTTGGTATAGTGTGGGTGACAAGGTGTTCCTGAAAGTTTCCCCATGGAAGAGGGTCATGAGGTTTGGTAGAAAGGGGAAACTAAGTCCTCGCTTCATTGGGCCGTATGAGGTTCTGGAAAGAGTGGGTCCATTGGCATATAGACTTGCATTGCCTCCGAATTTGAAAAAGATTCACAATGTCTTCCATGTCTCCATGTTGAGGAGGTATAGATCAGACCCCTCTCACATTTTGCCAATAGAGGAGATTCAAGTGAATCCAGACTTGACATATGATGAAGAGCCCATAAAGATCTTAGCACATGAGGTGAAGTAGTTGAGGAATAAACAGATACCTCTAGTCAAAGTGCTATAGAACCATCATTCGTGCAGGAGGCTACATAGGAGAGTGAGGAGGATATGAGGAGATAGCATCCACGCCTATTCGTAGATCGAGACCAAGTAAATTTCAAGGACGAAATTTATTTTTAAGGAGGGGAGAATTGTAATACCCCGAACCTCCGAGTTATGAATAGTACCATTTTTGGTCTGTGGCTAATACTATTCAAAAACAACTTGAGAATAAAAAATAAATAGAAAATTAATTGAGATAGACAAAATAAAAATTCTAGTGAACAAAAAAGCTAAGGACTCATCTGTATTATAAAAGAAGGATTATGACCCGATGAGGGGCATTTTGGTCAATTCACTTCAAGAGTTGACTTTTGACCAAAATATCAATTACATTAAATGAAATTAATGAATTGAATTTTGGGGTAAAAAAATTGAAGAAAAATTTAAGTAAGAATATGTAAGGGAAAATTTATGAAATGAAAACTTAAACTTTCATTTCCATTATGACAAAATTAAAATGAAAGACTTATAGGCTTTTGATAGTTAAATTTAATTATTTAATTAAAAGGAAAAATTAAGTGTAAATGTAAAAAAAAAAGGAATAAAAATTTAAGTTTAATTATCCTTATGACACAATTAAAATTTATAATTTTAATAAGCTAATTTTGGGGATAAATATATATGTGTGTATATGTATATATATATATATATATATATATATATATATATATATAAGAAGACAAATGTCTTCTTCATTTCTTTTTTTTCATAAGATGCCACCACCCTCTCCTCTCTCTTCCTCTCTCTCTCTTTTTCTCTTCTTCTTCCACTTCTTCCCCTCATTGATTTCCTCTCCCAAGTTTTAATTCCCTTAAATTCCCTTTATAAATTCCATAGCCCACTAAAAGAAAACATCAAAGAGATCTTTGATTAAGAGATTAAAAGCAAGGAGAACAATAATTGGAAGAAAAGTGAAGTTGGAAAGAAATCAATAAGAGGTAAGTTTCTTTTCATGTTAGATTAGTTGTATAAACTTGGAATGAATGTTTACATGGAATTTTAACTATTCTCATACAGTTTTCTGCAAAAGAATTGGTAAGATAAAAAGCTATGGTTTATTTTAAAATCCTTTGTAGCATAACTAATGGGTTGTCGGTAGGTGGAGTTTGGTGATTCATTAGGTATGCTACGAGAACATGTCATGCCTTACAAGGGATAAGGTGTGACAAATCATAAGTCATATAAATAGTGGATACTTAAAACCATAGTTAATTTCAAAGACAAGAATGTCATAAAGAATTTAAACTCCATTTCACAATATCACAATAAATATCAATAAATCACACACACAGCTTAATCATGTTCCAAAGTCCGATTCATCCCAAAAGCCGATGACTAGTGAGGAATAACATAGCTAACTAGCAATAATATGAGTACTCATTCTATTCATCCTCAACAGGCACACACCTCAACACTTCACCCAGAGGGAATTCACAGTCAATTCGTCCCACTAGACACGCTCGCGAGGAATTCAAACAATATACATGATAGTTGTGGTATCAAACCAATAAAAATGTTTTTCAACCACAAAGAATCCAACAAATATCATTCAAACCAATTTTCACAATGTAAACAATAAAAGACAAAATTTCATAATTCATTTCAATTGAAAAATTCAAAAGAAATAATCACAGTACAAATCTCGATAAATGTCTCTTGCCCGACTCGTTGTTTCCTTCCCCTTCCCTGAGTCTTTGCTAACTGAAACAGACAATTTGAAGTGTTTTAGTACTCATTTAAACCGTCTCTAACAATAAGGCTTAATAATTAATTTATTGAATTTTATTATTTTCCTTAGTCAACCTTAAATGTTGACTCTCGATGCACTCTAGGTGAATTAGGTTTTAATGTTACCAATATTTCATATTTTATAGCCTTTTAAGGTTGGTACATGTTACCCAATTCATTTCCAAGTCTATTGAATTTTATTGTAATTTGCTTGATTTCAAGATACTAATTTGACCTAACCGATGACCTAGTTCCCTCGCTTTTGGGTTTGGTCCAAACTACAAACTTGTAGGTCTATGTCTTATTGCATGCGGGTAAAATTTCAGGTCATTCTTAGTTGTGTAGACCAAGTTATGGTCAATTTTCCAATGCTGGACAGAATGTACCAAAATGGTAACTTTAGGTCATTTTTAGGTCAATTTGGGTTCGGCTAGTTTTTGGACCTGAATTGTAGTAGCAAGTTAGATTGGTTCTGTCCAAGTCTAGGCTTTGGTGTCTCCATAAAATTGTAGATATATGTCTCAACAATTCATAGTAAAATTTCAGGTCAATTGGACCTGTTTTGAGTAAGTTATGGTCAAAACTCTAACTACTACCCAAATGGTCAATTTTCAGGCTTTCAAGTCACTAATCCGGATTGGTTTATTTTTTAAGTCACCTTCTAGGCAGAATTTAGGTAAGCTTCCTTCATAAAAGTTGGCACATTTTGTGCCTAGTTTCACCTCCAATTGGTCTCATACCAATTAGAGTCACACACTTAAGGTTCTAAGCCAAAACACACACTACCCTATTACACATTGTTCATCCTTTACCAATTACACATTCAACACTTACCAAGTTAACTCTTCCATGCCAATTCTGGTTGTACCATACCATTAACACATTTTACTTCACATTTTTTGTCATTTTGGCAGCTTGTAACCACTCTCAACATACACACTATAATACAATTTTCCAAAGTCCTATTTACAATAATTCAACCACATGACATACCTAATTTACATGTCCAAATTCAAACAATTATTCATATACACATGCTGCTCTCAATGACAACATAATTCACAATATTTCATAAACTCAAACACTTCAATCTTCTTCATGAGGCTGCCACAAGTTTACACATACCCATCAATTTCCATTTTCACTTTTCAAGCTTACAATCAAACTTTACACATGGGATTCAACTTTAGTACAATTAAACATTTAAATCAACATTCAAACATCCATTTACATGCAAGGACAAGCTGTTCATGGTGAGGTTTCATGGCTACCAAAATAGCTCAACTCCAATAAGTCATCAAATATAAAAAATTCTTCCATAAATCAACAATCCACAACATCCACTTAGAGTTTAAGGAAGCAAGGTTGAAAAATACACACTTACCACTTTTGAACTTCTTCAAAATGTCACCAAAACTTAACTTTCTTTCTCCAAGTATGATGCCCAAGGTATGGTGGTCAAGTTTAGTGAAGGAACCTAATGGAAAGAGTAGCTAAAACATGCTTGCATGGAGCTCTCACGATGGATGGCTATGGAGGTTTTCTCCCAAAGTGTTTCAGCTAGATTTTCCTAAGGTTGAAGAAGATAGAATCTTCTGCCCATATGCTGATTCAAGGTCCACTTTGAAGATGTTAGTGGAGCACTAAATCAATTAAAAGGTTTGTTTATTCCAACATTTTCAATTTCTCACATTTTCCTCCTATCTTTTGCTATTCAGATTATGTACCACTATTTTAATTTTTCATGACATTTTGCAAGTGTAATATCATTTATTTTTAATGGAAATTTAGGTCAAAAGGCATCTCGGGTTGTCAAATGACCACAATGCCCCTATTCGGATTGCATTCCCAATTTTTCGGTAACACCGAGTTTTGTCGTTTTCTCGATTTCTCGTCTTTCTTTGTACTAATTAATTAATTTTTCTTTAATATTTCTAATGACATTTATACTTCAATAGATGTTTATTTAAGTCTTAAAAATATTTTCCAGGGTTCCCCGCAGTCCAGGGCTAGTCAACGGTCTGCGTCGCAACTTCCCAGTGCGGTTACCCATCACTATGGTTCTCGGCTCGTTTAATTTGGTTACATTTCATTGCTATTATTTTTTCTTCGTTTTTCTTGTATTTTCTTTTCTTGTATTTCATTATTTTATGTCTCCTCACTAATATTTAAATGTAGTTCTAGGCATCCTAGCTGTCCGGACAACACTGGTCACCGGAACAGTAGAACGCACTACCAAACCTAGGGGTGTTACAATTCTCCCCCCCTTAAAATAAATTTCGTCTCGAAATTTTACCTGGCATCAGTTTCTAAATAGCTGTGGGTGCTGTCTCCTCATGTCCTCTTCACGTTCCCAAGTAGCTTCCTGGCTTGAATGATGGTTCCATAGCACTTTAACTAGGTGTATCTGTTTATTCCTCAGCTGCTTCACCTCATATGCCAGAATTTCTATGGGTTCTTCCTCATATGAGAGGTCTGGATTTACCTCAATCTCTTCAACTGATAGAACATGAGATGGGTCAGATCTGTACCTCCTTAACATGGACACATGGAAGACACTGTGTATCCTTTCTAGCTCTGGAGGTAATGCTAGCCGATATGCTAAAGGACCACTCTTTCTAGAACCTCATATGGTCTAATGAAACGAGGACTCAGTTTCCCCTTTCTGCCAAATCTCATAATTCTCTTCCAAGGAGAAACTTTGAGGAATTCCTTATCACCCACTGCATATTCAATATCTCTTCTCTTCAGATCCACATAGGACTTCTGATGTAGCCTTGAGTCGATCTCTGATCAATATGATCTTTTCCTCCGTCTGCTGAACAATTTCTAGCCCAATCATCTTTCTTTCACCTACTTCATCCTAAAATAGGGGAGTTCTACACTTTCTGCCATACAAAGCTTCATATGGAGGCATCCCAATGCCTGATTGGTAGTTATTATTATAAGCAAACTCAATCAAAGGCAAGTATATATCCCAACTACCTTCAAACTCAATCACACAAACCCATAGCATATCCTCCAATATCTGAATTACCCTCTCAGATTGGCCATCTGTCTGTGGGTGGAATGCTGTGCTGAAGTTCAATATAGTTCCTAGGGCTCTTTGAAGACTACCCCAGAATCTAGAAGTGAACCTAGGATCTCTGTTAGATACAATCGATACAGGAACTCCATGCAGTCTTACAATCTCATTTATGTACAATCTGGCTAATCTCTCTAGGCTATAGTGAAGGAACGAAAGTGTGAAAAACACAAGTTTATACCATTGAATTCAAAAATTTTCACCTAGGGTCACATGCATCATGCAAGATTTATTTTTATCTATTTGATTTCAATGATAAACAACATATTAAAACTCTTTTAATATGTTTTTGGATCTGTATTTTGTTAGTAGTATGCCCTAGAGCATATCATTTAGTATGTATCTTGTATATATTTTATTAATAAAAGGCATTTCCACTTTTCCGTTTACATAATATATTTATGTGTAATAGAAAAGGTCCATTGATATTTTGTTAGAAATATTATTCTTAAGTTGTTAAGAATATGAGTGACAATATTTCTAGCACAAAGTATCATAAATAGGTTCACAATCGAGGATACTTCATAATAAGGACATGACTTATCCAGAAAGATTGTATTCATATTTGTTCCCAAGTTATTTATATGAGAGATAAATAAGATGGAATGGTGAGTCTCATGCCATATAACAAATATGATAGGCACTTATAAATGATAAGTAGGTCAACCAGTGACACTTATGACAAGCACATGGAGTTTACTCTTGTCAATGTTTTGTCATAAATCATATCGATGCATATAATCTTTAGACACGAGATAGCACAGATTATCTTGTATATAGGTAGTTTGAGTTTGATCTGCTTTCATACTTGTACTATGTATGGGTATATGGGCATGTGTTGGCTCTGCTAGTTATATATGGAGGTAGGTGTTGATCAAGATGGAATCTGTTCCTCTAAGTAAATAGAGTTAAAATCCTATGTTCATTTAATTATTCTTGATGTTTCAAGTTCTGGCCAGAGACAGATAGATTTATTCGTAAAAGAGTTTCGATGAGAAAAATCTTTTAATCAAGAACTGGAATTAAAAGAGAACATAATATTCATAGCAAATGGAGTTTGACATAAACCATGACTCGGCTTGAGTTGGGATTTTGTATGTAGAGAGATTCTAGTTCATGGTAACATATGATTATAGGTTCATTTAAGGTAAATCTTATTACTAATTGGGTGGCCATGGCATGCTATGCTAGGTGTTAACCATGGTCTATGAGGTTCATAAAATGATTTAGAGAAATTATTTATGGTAAGAAAGAGTTCTGATGATATTAAGAGTTGATATCATGTCTCATTGCCAATTAGTGATGAGCCTAGTAAGTCACACACATACATAAGTTATCACCTATTTAAATATGATTTAATTAATTAATTAAAGAGTTTAATTGATTAATTAAATAGATTTGGTTTGCAATAAAATTGCAAAGTCCCTAGCATGACTTGAAACCAAATCTAGATTATTGGATGTGTAGTATAAATTAAATTTATATTTAAAGTGTTTAAATATGAATTTAATTGATGAGAAATTAATTAATAGAGATTAATTAATTAATTTATATTTGATATAAATTAATTAGAAGAAGAAAATAATTATTTTGGGTTAAGAACTCAAAATTAAGACACAGGGGCATTTTGGTCATTTTGCTGTGTGACACGTGGCACCATGAGATGGTGACACATGGCATAACACATAAGCTTGCCAAATATTTTTAATCATGTAAGATGATTAAAATCAAGATTAAATATAGGTTTGACACTTGGCACAATGTGATTGGGTCACTTAAACCTAGAGCTAATCAAAAGGTGACATGTGGCTAGGGTTTAATGTGTTAACCTAGCTATTTAAGTGTGGTTATGAAAAGAAAACATAACCAGCAGCCTCTCCTCTCATATGTCACGCCACTTTGAGCCTCTCCAGCTATTTCTCTTCATCTCTCATCAATTCAAAGAGATTAGCCATCAATCTCTTGAATTAAGAACACTAGAAATTGTTTCTAGTGTCCTGTTTGCATCTCTAATCTCTTAAAAGGCAGAACTTGAATTTCTAATTAATAGAAAAGGCTTTAGAAGCTGTTCAAGGGCTGCCATAGGTGTTCTTGGTGTGGACAAGCTAGAGGGACAACATCCGTGTCCTCAAGACGAATCTCAAAGCGCAGACACGCCGGCACATCCAGAGGGTAGTGTAATCGTACTTGATTTAATCTAGGGTTCTAAAATTAATCTGATTAATTTTAAAATCTTAAATGGCAAATACAGATCCAAAAACATATTAAAAGAGTTTTAATATGTTGTTTATCATTGAAATCAAATAGATAAAAATAAATCTTGCATGGTGCATGTGACCCTAGGTGAAAATTTTTGAATTCAATGGTATAATCTTGTGTTTTTCACGCCTGTTACTTCTATTGGTATCATATCCAATATATTTGCAATTTAGTTTGTTGATTATATAATTTATTTGTGTGTTTGATCATGAGATCAAGAGATTCATTGCTGGTTGGATCATGATATTTGGAGTCACACATGGATTAGCCAACATTGGTTGTGTCAACTATGGTTCAATGGGTGGTTCAAGGTTTGGCTTTTAATTCTGCAATTGTTGTATGATCTAAGGCCTATTCTTTGACTAATTAAAGTGTTTAATTAGTTGTTTTAATCACACAATTAAATTATGATTCAAATCAGAATTTTAAAAATGTTTGAATGTGATTCAAATCTGAATTTTAAAAGTTGTTTGAATGAGATTCAAATCTGAATTTTTAAAGTTGTTTGAATCATATTTAAATCTGATTTTTAAAATTGATTCAATAAAATTCAGATCTGATTTTTTAAAAATATTTGAATGTGATTCAAATCTGATTTTTAAAAAATGTTTGAATGTGATTCAAATCTGAATTTTTGAAGTTGTTTGAATGTGATTCAAATCTGAATTTTTAAATTTGTTTGAATGAGATTCAAATCTGAATTTTTAAATTTATTTGAATCATATTCAAATCTGGAATTTTAAGTTGAATATGAGATATTCAATTTAATTTAAGAATGTATGTTTTATTTAATTGTTAAATAGTGATATGCATGATGGATGATCATGGACTATAAAAGACCAATGTGATTGGATTTATTTCTTTTATGTTTCTTTGGGATTGTAAATTAATTAATTTATTTTAATTTATTTTGGGCATGTATTATTAAGTTTGTAATATTTTTGGGTTGTAATTTCATTTATTTAAGTTCTTGTAAATTCGCCTTGGTATGCCAAGGATTACTTTGTAATATTGGATTGCAAGAAGTTCAAGGAGGTCAAGAGCATTGGTGGGACCAGTGGGAGGAATTCAAGATCAAGTGTTGATTATGTACTCCTTCAGCAACTCTTGTAAAATGAATGAATGAAATGCACCTAGGAATGCCCTAATTCAATTCTTGGTGGCTCAGAATTGAATCCCTTAGAAAGTCCATGATCATACCATATTTCGCTTATCTATGAATGCATGAGATGTATGGGAATGTATGCAATTATATGATATATGCATGCTAAATGGATAATGTGCAAAGTGAGACCTTAATAGTAATTAGGATGGCTATAAAATCTTCCAAACAAATGATTAAGTTGGAAATGCTATAATTAAAGTAATTATAACATAAGTCCTCCATTGGGGCAATTATTTTAAGAAATTTTAAATAGTTGCATGAGATGCAATTAATTTAAGAGATTTTCTTAAGAATAATTGTTAAGCATGAGATGTTGTAAATATGTAAATGGTTTGGTGGCCAATATTGGATGTACCTGAGGACATTAAAATTATTTGCATAATTATCGCTCAATGGGATCAACTTAACTAATGCAAGATAAGTCAATAATGGATGTACCTGAGATTTTGAGCATTAGGGGCTAGGTAAAAGATTGAACCTCACATGAGATGTGATGGGCAAGGAGTTGCTCACTTATAGTTTATTGTAATTCCAATAATGGATGTACCTGAGGATGATCAATAGAATTATAAGAATTCAATCACCCACTAGAAATCCATCCAACTAGGATTTCCGTTTTCTACTTTGGAAGTGTAGGATTCGCTAAGTTAGTGGGAGGACCAATTTGATTAAAAGACCATAATCATTTTGGTTAATTACATGATACATTTACTAATTAATCTGGTTATTTTCTGCATTTAATTTTCTGATAAAAATGAGCACAAAACAACCACCACCATCCAATATCCTTGCAAGCATACTTGATCACAACAGGTTGACAGACCTAATCATGCGATTGGCTAAGAAATTTGAAACTTGTCCTGAACCATGAACATATAGGATATGTTCTAGATTCAAATGTTCCTGGTCCCTTACCTCCAGAGGCCACACAAGAGGAACATGATACTTTGGACAAGTGGAAGGAGCATGATATGAGAGCTAAGTGTTACATGCTTGCTTCCATGAGTAATGAGTTACAGAAGCAACATGAGAACATGCAGAGTGCTAGTGAGATCCTCCTTCACCTACAAAAGTTGTATGGTGAGCACAGCAGGAATGCTAGGTATGAGATATCTAGATAGCTATTCCGTATGAGGATGTCTGAAGGACAGAATGTTGGGGATCATGTCCACAAGATGATTCGGCTGATTGAGCAGTTGGAACATCTTGACTTCAACATGGATTTCCAACTACAAACGGATTTGATCCTTCAGTCCCTTCCTGAGTCTTTTGGGAATTTTGTGACAAATTTCCATATGACTAAACAGGAATGCACCTTAGCTGAATTACTCAACATGCTGGTTATTGCCCAAAAGAATATGCCAGGCAATAAAGGAAAAGAGGTAGCTTTGGTTGCATCTTCTTCTGCTGGAAAGTCCAACAAGAAGAAGGGCAATAAGAAAAAGAAACCTCAGATTCCTTGTCCTTCCAAGAAAATAGCTAAACAGAAAAGGAAGACCAAAGCTGACAAAGGCAAAGGAAAGTGTTTCCACTGCCAACAAAGTGTTTCCATTGCCGATGAAAGTGTTTCCATCGGCGGTATAGCAATCTAAATGAATGCAATGCCATGGTAAAAACCAACTCAAGTTCAAAATATATTTGGCACTTAAGGTCATGTCATGTTGCAGAAGATAGGATTGCAAAATTGGAGAAAATGGGGATTCTATCCTCATTGGACTCTGAGCCTACTCCAACTTGTGAATCTTGCCATCGGGCAAAATGACTACATCACCCTTTGTTGGACAAGGGCTAAGAAGAGTGAAAATATTTTGGAGCTAATACATAGTGATGTATGTGGTCCATTTAAAGAAATGGCTAGAGGGGTTTTCATTATTTTATTACCTTTCGATGATAAATCAAGGTTTGGGTATTTGTATTTGATGAAATACAAACATGAATCTTTTGAAAAGTTCAAAGAATTTAAATCAAGTAGAAAATCAAACTGGAAAAAATATTAAAGCTAGTCGATCAGATCGTGGAGGTGAATATATGAGTACTGAATTTGATGAAAACTTGAGAGAGCATGGGAGTGTTTCTCAGCTGACTACTCCAGGAACGCCACAAATGAATGGTGTATCTGAAAGGAGAAATCGTACCCTATTGGATATGGTACGTAGTATGATGAGCTATACTGATATGCCAATCTTCTTTTGGGGATTTGCATTAGAATCAGCTTTGTATATTCTGAATAGGATTCCATCAAAATTAGTTTCTTCCACACCTTATGAGATATGGCATGGAAGAAAACCAAGTCTTAAGCATGTTAAGATTTGGGGTCATCCATTATATCAAAAAGTGAACAATTATAAATTGGAGACCAAATCAGAAAAAGGTCGATTTGTTGGATATCCAAAAGATAGTTTTGGATATTATTTTTATTTGCCTACTTCACAAAAGGTTGTGATAAGTAGAGATGCCACATTTCTTGAACAACAGTTTGTTCAAGAAGGAGGCAAAGGAAGGCAAATAGAGTTAGAATTGGAGAATTCGACCAACCAGCATCGGATGGATATAGATCCATCTAGTCAACCTATACCGTTGATGAAACATCTACTGCTTGCTCCTCGTAGAACAACCAAGGTATCTCACCCACGGTGAGATATGGTTTTCTTCATGAAGAAGAACAAGAGTTGTCTACTCATGAAGAAGTAGATCATGGAGATGATCCACTTACCTATGAAGAAGCTATATCAGATATAGACTCTTCAAAATGTATTAATGCTATGAAATCCGAGATTGATTCCATGTATAAGAATCAAGTTTGGGATCTTGTTGACCCACCTGAAGGTATTGTACCTATAGGGAACAAATGGGTTTTCAAGAAGAAAATTGGTTCTGATGGAAAGTAGAGACCTATAAGGCAAGGCTAGTAGCGAAAGGGTTTCGCCAAAGGCAAGGAATAGACTATGAGGAGACTTTCTCTTTGTTGCCATGCTTAAATCAATTAGGATTTTATTAGCAATAGTGCATACTATGATTATGAGTTTTGGCGGATGGATGTCAAAAGCGACTTTTCTTAATGGATACATTGAAGAAAACATTTTCATGGAACAACCTAGGGATTTGAATCCCAAGATGGTTCCAAGGTATGCAAGCTAAAGCGATCCATTTATGGGTTGAAACAAGCTTGAGGAGTTGGAACATCCGCTTTGATGAAGCCATTAAATCCTTTAGTTTTATAAAAATGAGGATGAGCCATGTGTATATAAGAAGGTTAGTGACAGTGCTATCACTTTCCTTGTCTTATATGTGGATGACATCTTTGTTGATGGGTAATGATACGGTATGTTGGACTATAAAGGTATGGTTATCAAATACATTCTCCATGAAAGACTTAGGGGAGGCAACCTATATTCTTGGGATTCGCATCTATAGAGATAGAGCGAAAAGGATAATTGGTTTATCACAAAGTCTATACTTGGAAAAGGTGTTAAAGAGGTTTAACATGCTTGATTCCAAGAGAGGATTGTTACAGTGAGACATGGTATCCATCTTTCTAAAGAGATGTCTCCAAAGACACTCAAGAAAGAGATAAGATGGCCAGATTCCATATGCTTGGCTATTGGAAGTTTAATGTATGCAATGTTGTGTACTAGTAGGATATCGCATATGTCGTTAGTTTGACTAGCGGTATCAATCCAATCGTGTTTGGAACATCGATAACTGTCAAGAATATTCTTAAGTACTTGAGAAGAACTAAGGATTTATTCTTGATTTATGGAGGTGGAGACTTGCAATTGGATGGTTATACTGATTCTGATTTCCAATCAGATATCGATGATAGAAAGTCTACCTCTGGATATGTGTTCATTTGTAAAAGAGGTGCGATCGGTTGGAAGAGTTCCAAAGCGAGCACGATTGCAGATTCCACTACGAAGTGAGTATATTCTTTGCATCGAATCTTTGCAAAAGAAGTCGTTGGATGAAGAAGTTCGTGACAGAACTTACAGTAGTTCCTTCCATTGAGTCAGCAGTTCCACTACACTGTGACAATAATGGAGCAGTCATACAGGCTAAGTGTCACACCCTACCCCTCTGTAAGGCATAACATGATCCCGTAGTATACCTAATGAATTACCAACTCCGTCTACTGATAACCCATTAAATACACTACAAGGGTTTGTCATAACTTTTCTTACTTCTTTTACAATGGTGAGCACTATTTACAGTGTTAAATACCTTTTGAACCAAGTGATAAAAGCGGACACATTTGACTTAATTGGAGTTTCTGTAAAAATTTTGGCAGAGTGCCATCTGTATTTTGGATAAAACAGTTCTTCAGAAAAACCTGTAAAAAACCACTTCAATATGTATTTGCAAATCTCAACTCCAATATATTTCTCAACACAACATATTTCTCAATTCAAATCCATAGTGATTTTTCAAAGACTGAGATACAAGAAATATAATACAAAACTATTTAAGTAAATGAAATCTCATTTACATTCACGATAATTTACATTTAATTACATACCAAAATATTTTACAAGAGTTTCTATACAATCTCAAATAATTTACATACATATTATTACATGATACATCAAAACCTATGTACATGGGTATACCTATGATATACCCAGGTGATCTGAATATATCTTCAAGGAAATTTACTTATCTCTATGCTCTTCTTACTGCGATGACATACAAAGCTATCATTGAGTGGTGAACTCGATGGTGCACAACTATAATTTAAAACATAATACAATATACATTGACAAATTTTACAGAAATAATTTGGGAATCAATACTCATCAAATTTCACAACTCAAAATATTCATTGCCACTAATGTAAATCATTTGTATAAATGACTTGGAGCAAAATTCAATTTGTCAAATCTTGACTATCCATTTAAGTAATTCCAACAAAATCAATAATACCTAAACCATAATTGAAATCACCATTCAAAAGCCATTCTGTATCTCAAAAATCATTATGTAACTCAAAAACCAAGATGTATCTCACAAACAATCTTTATCTCACTAACAAAGCAAGACTAATCCGAAGGGCCATATTCGATGTGATTCTAACTCCCTATGGTCGGGAGGTCGAATCGATTCTAACTCCCTATGGTCGGGAGGTCGAATCATCGTGCATGATACCATCACAATAATGAATCTTCCGCAAGGGCCATAACGATAAAATAAACTTAGATCTAACCTCAAATCAGAGGAAAATCTAAGCCTGTGCACGTACCATGGTAATCAAAACACAACTCACTCCATTGTCTTCTCAACAAATGAGAGAGACGGGTAATAACCTAGTCAAGCATCTATAGTGAGATATAAAACAATATCACAATCCTTTTAGTGAGCATAAATCACAATATAATTCGATTCAAAGTCAATTCCAATATCCAATAATTTTTATGCTCATCACAATTCAAATAATAAAATTTGCATTTTTCCATGAATATTACCATCACAATTCAAAACATGTTCTATCACAATTTTCCAAAACATAATTTATTCAATCCATAACAATGCTTAATACTTGTGGAAATACCATTTCACAAAGCTAAATTCATACATACTATAACAATTTCAATAATCATTGAATTAAATCCAATGCTTGTTAAACATAATACATAAGAAAAATATGTCATTTAATCATATGAAATATTCAAAACAAAATCAGTTAAAAACTAGTTGTGCACAAACCTCTGATGACTGTCTCCCTGATCTGGACTCAGTGTTTCCTTCCCTTTTGCTGAGTCCTTGTTAACTGAGAAACACAATTTGAAGTGTTTCAAGATTTAAATTAAACTGTCTCTATCGATGGTGTTTGGTAAATAATGCACTGAACTCAATTATTCACTTAATCACCTAATATACCGACCCTCATTGCGTTTTAGGTAAATTAGGTCTTAGTGTCATTAATATGTCACATTCGATAGGGTTTTAGGTTTGGTACGTTTTACCAAAGTCATTTCCTTGTTTAGTGCATTTTAGTGCAAATTGCTGGATTCCGGGATACTGGTTTGACCTAACCGGATGATCTAGTTCCCTCGGTTTTCGGGTCTCGGTCGAAACTACAAACTTGTAGATCTAGGTCTTATTGCACGCGGTGCAAAATTTCAGGTCAATCCGAGTTAAGTAGACCAAGTTATGGTCATTACACTCTTGCTGGTCAAATGGTACCATTTTAGGTCAATTTTAGGTCAAATTGGTCAATTCTGGTTCGGCCAGTTTTTGGACCCGAACTTGTGCAAGTTGTTTGACTTGCTTATGGTCATTTCTGGGCTTTGGTGTCTTCATAAGACTTGTAGGTATGGGTCTTAACTATTCTTGGTCAAAATTTCAGGTCAATTGGACCTGGTTTGAGTGAGTTATGGCCTAAACACTCACTGCTGCCCAATTGGTCATTTTTCAGGTCCTAATTGCACCTAATCCGAATTGGTCATTTTCTAAGATCACCTTGCAAGCAGAATTTTGGTATGGTTTCTCAATGAAAGTTGGCACATTTTGTGCCTAGTTTCACCTCAAATTGGTCTCATACCAATTGAGGTTACACATTCAAGGTTACATGCTAAAATATACACTGCCCTCAATATGCATTTCACACTCCAACTTCAAACACACACTTACCTTTGCCATTTGTTTACTTACCTACCAAACTGTTTTGGCACATTACCAAAAGCATTTTCTACATTACATTAGCATTATTTTGGGCAGATTCCAATCACCCTTAATACACCAAATATCATTCACAATTACAATTTCTAAGTACCATTACAAACACACCTAAACATTACAAACTTTACATACACTTTACAACATTAATTTACATACATATCATCAATCCTTCTAGGTCAATATTCTGCCCACACTTCCTTCAATATACACCATTACTCAAGTGTCCACAAGCTGCCACAAACCATTCTTCAACATCACATTGCCCTACAATCCATCAATTCTCATCCAAGTGCCAAAATCACCATGTATATGTGAAACAATTCATTAGGATATTAATTTACCATGATCAACATTATTTCTCATCAATTATATGCATAATAAATCATCAAATGTGTGACCCCATGGCTGTCCAAAAATGGCTATCTCAATAACTATTTAAACTTCAAAATTTTCCTTCACCAAACTAACACCCATAACATGAACATAAACTTTAACAAAGAATTTCTCAAAAATGCAAACTTACCTTTAATTGTAACTTGCTAAACCTTCACCAAACTTCTCAAAATTGGTATCAATATCTTCCTTGTGATGTGTAGACCATTTTTCATAAAGCTACTTAAGGGATTGGAGTTGAAAATGGAGAGATAAGAAAGCTTGCATGAAAAATGGCTATGGAGGATTTCTTAGGAGCTTGCTACGGCATGGTTGAAAAATTGAAGAAGATGATGTTTTAGTGGGAGGAATCTGCCCACTTATGATTATATTTAACCCATTTTATAATTCTTAGTGGTCCACTCACACCATTTAATCATTTAATAAACTTAATTTCCCTTAATTCCACATTAAACCCTTAATTTCCACTATTTATTTTAGGTACCACCAATTTAATTTTTCATTTTATTTTCTAAGTGTAATACTATTTATTTTTAATGGACATTTAGGTCAAAAGACAATTCGGTGTCAAATGACCATAATGCCTGTTCGGGATTCGTTCGATTTTTCAGATTCTGGGTTTTGTCTGTTTTTCGATTTCTCACTTTTCTTTGTACTATTTATTTAATTTTTCTTTAATCTTTCTAATGAGATTAATTCTTCAATAAGGTTCTATTTATGTCCTAAAAATGTTTTCCAGGGTTCCCCGCAGTCCAGGGCTAGTCAACGGTCCACGCCGTGACTTCCTGATCACCACCCATCGCTAGGTTTTCGGCTCACTTAACTTGGTTACATTTCTTTGCTATGATTTTTCCTTTGTTTTTCTTGTATTTTCTTTTCTTGTATTTCATTATTTTATGTCTCCTCACTCATATTGAAGTACGGTTCTAGGCATCCTAGCTGTTCGGGCAGCACTGGTCACTGGAGCAGTAGAACGCACTACCGAACTTTGGGGTGTTACAATTCTCTCCCCCTTAAATAAATTTCGTCTCGAAATTTTACCTGGCATTAGTCTCTGAACAGCTGTGGGTGCTGTCTCCTCAGATCCTCTTCACATTCCCAAGTAGCTTCCTGGCCTAAATGATGGTTCCACAGCACTTTAACCAGGTGTATCTGTTTGTTCCTCAGCTGCTTCACTTCATAAGCCAGAATTTTTATGGGTTCTTCCTCATATGAGAGGTTTGGATTTACTTCAATCTCTTCAACTGATATTACATGAGATGGGTCTGATCTGTACCTCCTTAACATGGACACATGGAAGACATTGTGTATCCTTGCTAACTCTGGAGGTAATGCCAACCGATATGCCAAAGGACCCACTCTTTCCAGAACTTCATATGGTCCGATAAAACGAGGACTCAGTTTCCCCTTTTTGCCAAATCTCACATTCCTCTTCCAAGGAAAAACTTTGAGGAATACTTTATCACCTTTGCATATCCAATATCTCTTCTCTTCAGATCAACATAAGACTTCTGACTGTTTGATGCAGCCTTGAGTCTATCTTTGATCAATCTGATCTTTTCCTCTGTCTGCTGAACAATTTCTGGCCCAATCATCTTCCTTTCACCTACTTCATCCCAACATAAGGGAGTTCTGCACTTTCTACCATACAAAGCTTCATATGGGGGCATCCCAATGCTTGATTGGTAGCTGTTGTTATAAGCAAACTCAATCAAAGGCAAGTGTGTATCCCAACTACCTTCAAATTCAATCACACAAGCCCGTAGCATATCCTCCAATATCTGAATTACCCTCTCAGACTGGCCATCTATCTGTGGGTGGAATGCTGTGCTGAAGTTCAATCTAGTTCTTAGGGCTCTCTGAAGACTACCCTAGAATCTAGAAGTGAACCTAGGATCTCTGTCAGATACAATTGATACTGGCACTCCATGCAATTTTACAATCTCATATGTGTACAATCTGGCCAATTTTCCAGGCTATAGTCCATTCGAACTGGCAAAAAGTGAGCAGACTTGGTTAGTCTATCAACTATAACCTATATTGCATCATGACTATTCTGTGTCCTCGGAAATCTCATCACAAAATCCATAATTATCTATTCTCTTACTATGTTTCATAGGGTGCTATTTGTATGCTAGCTCGACACTTATTATTATATACAAATTCTGTTAGTGGGATGTATCTGTCCCATCTCCCCTCGGATTCAAGGACAGAAGTTCTCAGTATATTCTCGAGGGTTTATTCCATTTTACAGGTTATTATTATCATTTCGTTTCATTATTTATAGAAACTCAATGAGTTTCAAAATTTACCTGAATCACTTGTTTCGACTGTCCATCCGTCTGAGGATGATAAGTCGTACTGATATCTCTAAGCTTATAGCAATTCTTTGTGGTACAGTAATTCACATTAATATAATCGAAGTCATGACTCTAGCTACCTTACAAGTGTAGTCGTTTGATAGGCTAGTTCTGAAGTCTTAAATTTCTGACTAAAATTTTCACATTTATTTCCCGTAATAGTACTTTATTCAAGCAATCGTGTCGATTATAGATTACTTACAAATATTCTTAATTTATTGTACCACGAGGAAGTCGTAGCTTTACACAATAATCCGTGTCGATCTTTGTGTCTGCAATACAATACAAACATCGAGAACATTATATAGTCACTACGTTATAACCTCATGGACTAGGTTTTCTAACATCTTATCTTTCTCGAATCCACTAATATCCCAAACCGATTCTGATTACAATTTCCTTTGACAATTACTAACAGTAACATTTTTGCCCTCATCTGGAGCAATTCTATTACTGTAACTTACTTTTAGGTCCTCTTGCCTTACATTAGTAGGCTCGCCAATTAGCTTTATAATTTACGGTATGTTAGAAAATACTTTTAGCTAACAATTCTTCCAAAATTAATGTCAATCATACTTGTTATTGTAGTTTTGATCCTAAAAGACTAGTCACTAACGCATCAAAATTTATTCCCCTGTAAAGGAATAACAACAGAACATAGAGTTCTGACATTAACACACAACTAAGTAGTGCTGGGATCAAATAATAATTAATTGTTTCTTTCTAAAATTAAGAACTTACCAGCACTACATCCAAGTTTCTCTTTCTCCTTGGAGCATAGTGGACGCTCTGACTGGTGCGCTACTATATTCGGGTTGATTCACTGTGTTATAGTGGTGAGGAGTACTAACTCTATTTCTATCTTGACTCTGACTGACGGTCTGTGAACTCTGGAGAGCAGATCGAGGTGGTTTAGTACAATCTTTAGCAAAGTGTCCAAGTTTTCCACAATTGTAGCGAGCTCCAGACGCCTTATAGCATATCCCACCATGATATCTTCTACAAGTTTCACATTGGCGGGAGGGTAGGAACTTCTAGTTGTTCGACGATCGGACCTTGATGGTCTCTGCATTACTGATCCACCTCTATCATATCCCTGAGCTCGGGGTTCCTCAAATTCTGTTCTCTTTCTCCACTTACGGCTTGAGCTCTGTCCCATAGGTTTCTCCCTCTTTTCCATTTCACACTGCCCTCGTGGGGTTGGAGTGCAATACTTGGGCTTGGTGTGATTATCGACCATTTGTTGGAAGAAAGTGGCCATTTCTTTGGGCCATTTGTGCGATAATTTGTCTTGGTAAAGCTGATCGGGCCTTCGACACTTTGTGGAGTTGGGGCCTCAACTTGTACTTACGCCATCACGGATCGTTCTATTGTCTCATTCCTCTCTTCCATATCTTTTCACAGGATTTTCTATTTATGCACAACCAAAATAAGGAGATTCCTCTCCATTAGTTCATATTTATGATGTAAATGTACTATATGTATCAAACATTTGAGCAGTTGTAGTTACCGACAAAAAGATTTCAAATTCCTGATTCAAAATTTACTTTAAAACCATTGCTCTGATACCACTAAAACATGTCACACCCTACCCCTCTGTAGGCATAACATGATCCCGTAGTATACCTAATGAATTACCAACTCCGTCTACTGATAACCCATTAAATACACTACAAGGGATTTTCAAAACTTTTCTTACTTCTTTTACAATGGTGAGCACTATTTACAGTGTTAAATACCTTTTGAACTAGTGATAAAGCGACACATTTGACTTAATTGGAGTTTCAGTAAAAATTTTGGCGAGTGCCATCTGTATTTTGGATAAAGCAGTTCTTGAGAAAAACTGTAAAAACCACTTCAATATGTATTTGCAAATCTCAACTCCAATATATTTCTCAACACAACATATTTCTCAATTCAAATCCATAGTGATTTTTCAAAGACTGAGATACAAGAAATATAATACAAAACTATTTAAGTAAATGAAATCTCATTTACATTCACGATAATTTACATTTAATTACATACCAAAATATTTTACAAGAGTTTCTATACAATCGCTCAAATAATTTACATACATATTATTACATGATACATCAAAACCTATGTACATGGGTATACCTATGATATACCTGGAGCTGATCTGAATATATCTTCAAGGAAATTTACTTACTGCTCTATGCTCTTCTTACCTGCGACAGCATACAAAGCTATCGCTGAGTGGTGAACTCAGTGGTGCACAACTATAATTTAAAACATAATACAATATACATTGATAAAATACAGTAAATAATTTGGGAATCTGAATACTCATCAAATTTCACAACTCAAAATATTCATTGTCAATAATGTAAATCATTTGTATAAATGACTTGGAGCACAAAATTCAATTATCAAATCTTGACTATCCATTTAAGTAATTCCAACAAAATCAATTATACATAAACCATAATTGAAATCACCATTCAAAAGCCATTCTGTATCTCAAAAATCATTATGTATCTCAAAAACCATGTTGTATCTCAAAAATCAATCTTTATCTCACTAACTATGCAAGACTAATCCGAAAGGGCCATATTCGATGTGATTCTAACTCCCTATGGTCGGGGAGGTCGAATCTGATTCTAACTCCCTATGGTCGGGGAGGTCGAATCATCGTGCACAGTACCATCACAATAATGAATCTTCCGCAAGGGCCATAACGATAAAATAAACTTAGATCTAACCTCAAATCAGAGGAAAATCTAAGCCTGTGCACGTACCATGGTAATCAAAACACAACTCACTCCATTGTCTTCTCAACAAATGAGAGAGACGGGTAATAACCTAGTCAAGCATCTATAGTGAGATATAAAACAATATCACAATCCTTTTAGTGAGCATAAATCACAATATAATTCGATTCAAAGTCAATTCCAATATCCAATAATTTTTATGCTCATCACAATTCAAATAATAAAATTTGCATTTTTCCATGAATATTACCATCACAATTCAAAACATGTTCTATCACAATTTTCCAAAACATAATTTATTCAATCCATAACAATGCTTAATACTTGTGGAAATACCATTTCACAAAGCTAAATTCATACATACTATAACAATTTCAATAATCATTGAATTAAATCCAATGCTTGTTAAACATAATACATAAGAAAAATATGTCATTTAATCATATGAAATATTCAAAACAAAATCAGTTAAAAACTAGTTGTGCACAAACCTCTGATGACTGTCTCCCTGATCCGACTCGGTGTTTCCTTCCCTTTTCTTTGAGTCCTTGTTAATGAGAAACACAATTTGAAGTGTTTGATCTAAATTAAACTGTCTCTATCGATGGTGTTTGGTAAATAATGCACTGAACTCAATTATTCACTTAATCACCTAATATACCGACCCTCATTGCGTTTTAGGTAAATTAGGTCTTAGTGTCATTAATATGTCACATTCGATAGGGTTTTAGGTTTGGTACGTTTTACCAAAGTCATTTCCTTGTTTAGTGCATTTTAGTGAAAATTCTTTGGATTAGGGATCTGGTTTGACCTAACCGGATGATCTAGTTCCCTCGGTTTTCGGTCTCGGTCGAAACTACAAACTTGTAGATCTAGGTCTTATTGCACGCGGTGCAAAATTTCAGGTCAATCCGAGTTAAGTAGACCAAGTTATGGTCATTACACTCTTGCTGGTCAAATGGTACCATTTTAGGTCAATTTTAGGTCAAATTGGTCAATTCTGGTTCGGCCAGTTTTTGGACCCGAACTTGTGCAAGTTGTTTGACTTGCTTATGGTCATTTCTGGGCTTTGGTGTCTTCATAAGACTTGTAGGTATGGGTCTTAACTATTCTTGGTCAAAATTTCAGGTCAATTGGACCTGGTTTGAGTGAGTTATGGCCTAAACACTCACTGCTGCCCAATTGGTCATTTTTCAGGTCCTAATTGCACCTAATCCGAATTGGTCATTTTCTAAGATCACCTTGCAAGCAGAATTTTGGTATGGTTTCTCAATGAAAGTTGGCACATTTTGTGCCTAGTTTCACCTCAAATTGGTCTCATACCAATTGAGGTTACACATTCAAGGTTACATGCTAAAATATACACTGCCCTCAATATGCATTTCACACTCCAACTTCAAACACACACTTACCTTTGCCATTTGTTTACTTACCTACCAAACTGTTTTGGCACATTACCAAAAGCATTTTCTACATTACATTAGCATTATTTTGGGCAGATTCCAATCACCCTTAATACACCAAATATCATTCACAATTACAATTTCTAAGTACCATTACAAACACACCTAAACATTACAAACTTTACATACACTTTACAACATTAATTTACATACATATCATCAATCCTTCTAGGTCAATATTCTGCCCACACTTCCTTCAATATACACCATTACTCAAGTGTCCACAAGCTGCCACAAACCATTCTTCAACATCACATTGCCCTACAATCCATCAATTCTCATCCAAGTGCCAAAATCACCATGTATATGTGAAACAATTCATTAGGATATTAATTTACCATGATCAACATTATTTCTCATCAATTATATGCATAATAAATCATCAAATGTGTGACCCCATGGCTGTCCAAAAATGGCTATCTCAATAACTATTTAAACTTCAAAATTTTCCTTCACCAAACTAACACCCATAACATGAACATAAACTTTAACAAAGAATTTCTCAAAAATGCAAACTTACCTTTAATTGTAACTTGCTAAACCTTCACCAAACTTCTCAAAATTGGTATCAATATCTTCCTTGTGATGTGTAGACCATTTTTCATAAAGCTACTTAAGGGATTGGAGTTGAAAATGGAGAGATAAGAAAGCTTGCATGAAAAATGGCTATGGAGGATTTCTTAGGGAGCTTGCTACGGCATGGTTGAAAAATTGAAGAAGATGATGTTTTAGTGGGAGGAATCTGCCCACTTATGATTATATTTAACCCATTTTATAATTCTTAGTGGTCCACTCACACCATTTAATCATTTAATAAACTTAATTTCCCTTAATTCCACATTAAACCCTTAATTTCCACTATTTATTTTAGGTACCACCAATTTAATTTTTCATTTTATTTTCTAAGTGTAATACTATTTATTTTTAATGGACATTTAGGTCAAAAGACAATTCGGGGTGTCAAATGACCATAATGCCCCTGTTCAGATTCGTTCGATTTTTCAGATATTAGGGTTTTGTCTGTTTTTCGATTTCTCACTTTTCTTTGTACTATTTATTTAATTTTTCTTTAATCTTTCTAATGAGATTAATTCTTCAATAAGGTTCTATTTATGTCCTAAAATGTTTTCAGGGTTCCCATGATCCGAGGCTAGTCAACGGTCCACGTAGTGACTTCCGGTCTGATCACCATCGCTAGGGTTTTCGGCTCACTTAACTTGGTTACATTTCTTTGCTATGATTTTTCCTTTGTTTTTCTTGTATTTTCTTTTCTTGTATTTCATTATTTTATGTCTCCTCACTCATATTGAAGTACGGTTCTAGGCATCCTAGCTGTCCGGCAAAGATCAGTCCTTTGGAGCGATGAGAGCACTCTAGAACTTTGGGGTGTTACACTAAGGAACTAAGGTCTCACCAAAATCCAAACACATAGAAAGGCACTACCACATTATCAGACATATAGTTGGGCAAAGGCGATATAGCCATGCAGAAAAATAACATCAGCTGAAAAATTCAGCTGATCCATTCACTAAGCCTTTATCACAAGCTCAGTTAGGTGACATCTTGAGAAGATGGGTCTAAGGTATTGTAATGAATGGCTCTAGTGCTAGTGGGAGATTGTTAGTAGTATGCCTAGAGCATATCATTTAGTATGTATCTTGTATATATTTTATTAATAAAAGGCATTTCCACTTTTCCGTTTACATAATATATTTATGTGTAATAGAAAAGGTCCATTGATATTTTGTTAGAAATATTATTCTTAAGTTGTTAAGAATATGAGTGACAATATTTCTAGCACAAAGTATCATAAATAGGTTCACAATCGAGGATACTTCATAATAAGGACATGACTTATCCAGAAAGATTGTATTCATATTTGTTCCCAAGTTATTTATATGAGATATAAATAAGATGGAATGGTGAGTCTCATGCCATATAACAAACATGATAGGCACTTATAAATGATAAGTAGGCCGAACCAGTGACACTTATGACAAGCACATGGAGTTTACTCTTGTCAATGTTTTGTCATAAATCATATCGATGCATATAATCTTTAGACACGAGATAGCACATTATCTTGTATATAGGTAGTTTGAGATTGTTACTGCATTCATACTGTTACTATGTAAGGGTATAGGGGCATGTGATGGCTACTGCTACTGATATATGGAGGTAGGTGTTGATCAAGATGGAATCTGTTCCTCTAAGTAAATAGAGTTAAAATCCTATGTTCATTTAATTATTCTTGATGTTTCAAGTTCCTGGCCAGGACAGATAGATTTATTCAGAAAAGAGTTTCTGATGAGAAAAATCTTTTAATCAAGATCTGGTATTAAATGAGAACATAATATTCATAGCAAATGGAGTTTGACATAAACCATGACTCCAGCTTGAGTTGGGATTTTGTAACAGAGAGATTCTAGTTCATGGTAACATATGATTATAGGTTCATTTAAGGTAAATCTTATTACTAATTGGGTGGCCATGGCATGCTATGCTAGGTGTTAACCATGGTCTATGAGGTTCATAAAATGATTTAGAGAAATTATTTATGGTAAGAAAGAGTTCGATGATATTAAGAGTTGATATCATTTCTCATTGCCAATTAGTGATGAGCCTAGTAAGTCACACACATACAAAAGTTATCACCTATTTAAATATGATTTAATTAATTAATTAAAGAGTTTAATTGATTAATTAAATAGATTTGGTTTGCAATAAAATTGCAAAGTCCCTAGCATGACTTGAAACCAAATCTAGATTATTGGATGTGTAGTATAAATTAAATTTATATTTAAAGTGTTTAAATATGAATTTAATTGATGTTAAATTAATTAATATAGATTAATTAATTAATTTATATTTGATATAAATTAATTAGAAGAAGAAAATAATTATTTTGGGTTAAGAACTCAAAATTAAGACACGAGGGCATTTTGGTCCTTTTGCAGTGTGACACTTGGCTCCATTAGATGGTGACACATGTCATAACACATAAGCTTGACAATTATTTTTAATCATGTAAGATGATTAAAATCAAGATTAAATATAGGTTTGACACTTGGCACAATGTGATTGGGTCACTTAAACCTCGAGCTAATCAAAAGGTGACATGTGGCTAGGGTTTAATGTGTTAACCTAGCTATTTAAGTGTGGTTATGAAAAGAAAACATAACCAGCAGCCTCTCCTCTCATATGTCACGCCACTTTGAGCCTCTCCAGCTATTTCTCTTCATCTCTCATCAATTCAAAGAGATTAGCCATCAATCTCTTGAATTAAGAACACTAGAAATTGTTTCTAGTGTACTGTTTGCATCTCTAATCTCTTAAAAGGCAGAACTTTAATTTCTAATTAATAGAATTGGCTTTAGAAGATGTTCAAGGGCTGCGATAGGTGTTCTTGGTGTGGACAAGCTAGAGGACAACATCCGGTGTCAAGACGAATCTCAAAGCGCGAGACATTGCGGCACATCAAGAGGTTAGTGTAATCGTTCTTGATTTAATCTAGGGTTCTAAAATTAATATGATTAATGTTAAAAACTTAAATGGCAAATACAAATCCAAAAACAAATAAAAAGAGTTTAAAAATGTAGATAAAAATAGAAATAAAATAGATAAAAATAAATCTTGCATGGTGCATGTGACCCTAGGTGAAAATTTTTGAATTCAATGGTATAATCTTGTGTTTTTCACGCTTCCGTTCCTTCATATTTGCCATTTAAGATTTTAAAATTAATCAGATTAATTTTAGAACCCTAGATTAAATCAATAACGATTACACAATCCTCTTGAAGCAACTGCGTGTCTGCGCTTTGAGATTCATCTTCGTGACACCGGATGTTGTCCCTCTAGCTTGTCCACACCAAGAACACCTATGGCAGCCCTTGAACAGCTTCTAAAGCTTTTTCTATTAATTAGAAATTCAATTTCTGCCTTTTAAGAGATTAGAGATGTAAATAGGACACTAGAAACAATTTCTAGCGTTCTTAATTCAAGAGATTGATGGCTAATCTCTTTGAATTGATGAGAGATGAAGAAGAATAGATGAAAAGCCTCAAAGTGGCGTGACAAAGGAGAGGAGTGGCTGCTAGTTTTTTTTTTTTTTCATAACCACACTTAAATAGCTAGGTTAACACATTAAACCCTTGCCACATGTCACCCTTTGATTAGCTCTAGGTTTAAGTGACCCAATCACTTTGTGCCAAGTGTCAAACCTATATTTAATCTTGATTTTAATCATCTTACATGATTAAAAAAAACATTTGGCAAGCTTATGTGTAATCCCATGTGTCACCATCTCATGGTGCCACGTGTCACACTGTGAAATGACCAAAATGCCCCTGTGTCTTAATTTTGAGTTCTTAACCCAAAATAATTATTTTTCTTCTTCTAATAAATTTATATCAAATATAAATTAATTAATTAATCTCTATTAATTAATTTCTCATTACTCAAATTCATATTTAAACACTTTAAATATAAATTTAATTTATACTACACATCCAATAATCTAGATTTGGTTTTAAGCCACGCTAGGGACTTTGCAATTTAATTGCAAACCAAACCTATTTAATTAATCAATTAAACTCTTTAATTAATTAATTAAATCATATTTAAATAGGTGATAACTTGTGTATGTGTGTGACTTACTAGGCTCATCACTAATTGGCAATGAGACATGATATCAACTCTTAATATCATCAGAACTCTTTCTTACCATAAATGATTTCTCTAAATCATTTTATGAACCTCATAGACCATGGTTAACACCTAGCATAGCATGCCATGGCAACCCAATTAGTAATAAGGATTACCTTAAATGAACTTATAATCATATGTTACCATGCACTAGAATCTCTCATTACAAAATCTCAACTCAAGGAGTCATGGTTTATGTCAAACTCCATTTGCTATGAATATTATGTTCTCTTTTAATTCCATTCTTGATTAAAAGATTTTCTCATCGAAACTCTTTTACGAATAAATCTATCTGTCTAGCCGAACTTGAAACATCAAGAACAATTAAATGAACATAGGATTTTATCTCTATTTACTTAGAGGAACAGATTCCATCTTGATCAACACCTACCTCCATATATAACTAGTAGGAGCCAACAGATGCCCGTATACCCATACATAGTACAAGTATGAAAGCAGTATCAAACTTCAACTACCTATATACAAGATAACTGTGCTATCTCAGGTCTAAAGATTATATGCACTGATATGATATATGACAAAACATTGACAAGAGTAAACTCCATGTGTTTGTCATAAGTGTCACTGGTTCGGCCTACTTATCATTTATAAGTGCCTATCATGTTTGTTATATGGCATGAGGCTCACCATTCCATGTTATTTATATCTCATATAAATAACTTGGGAACAAACATGAATACAATCTTTCTGCATAAGTCATGTCCTTATTATGAAGTATCCTCGATTGTGAACCTATTTATGATACTTTGTGCTAGAAATATTGTCACTCATATTCTTAACAACTTAAGAATAATATTTCTAACAAAATATCAATGGACCTTTTCTATTACACATAAATATATTATGTAAACGGAAAAGTGGAAATGCCTTTTATTAATAAAAATATGTATAAGATACATACTAAATGATATACTTTAGGGCATACTACTAACAATCTCCCACTAGCACTAGAGCCATTCATTATAATATCTTAGACCTATCTTCTCAAGATATCGGTCTAACTGAGTCTGTGACATAGGCTTAGTGAATGGATCAGGTATATTTTCAGTTGATGCTATTTTCTGCATGGCTATATCGTCTTGCTCAACTATATCTCTGATAATGTGGTAGTGCCTTTCTATGTGTTTGGATTTTGTGTGAGACCTTAGTTCCTTAACTCAGATGATCGCTCCATTATTGTCACAGTGTAGTGGAACTGTTGACTCAATGGAAGGAACTACTGTAAGTTCTGTCACGAACTTCTTTATCCAAACAGCTTCCTTTGCAGCATCTGATGCAGCAATATACTTAGCCTCTATAGTGGAATCTGTAGTCGTGCTCTGTTTGGAACTCTTCCAACTGACTGCACCTCCATTACAAATGAACACATATCCAGAGGTGCTCTATCATCGATGTTCTATCATCGATATCTGATTGGAAATCAGAATCAGTATAACCATCCAATTGCAAGCCTCCACCTCCATAAATGAAGAATAAATCCTTAGTTCTTCTCAAGTACTTAAGGATATTCTTGACAGCTATCCAGTGTTCCAAACCTGGATTAGATTGATACCTGCTAGTCAAACTAATAGCATATGCGATATCCGGCCTAGTACACAACATTGCATACATTAAACTTCCAATAGCCGAAGCATATGGAATCCTGGCCATCTTATCTCTTTCTTCAGGTGTCTTTGGAGACATCTCTTTAGAAAGGTGGATACCATGTCTCACTGGTAACAATCCTCTCTTGGAATCAAGCATGTTAAACCTCTTTAACACCTTTTCCAAGTATAGACTTTGGGATAAACCAATTATTCTTTTCGCTCTATCTCTATAGATGCGAATCCCAAAAATATAGGTTGCCTCCCCTAAGTCTTTCATGGAGAATGTATTGGACAACCATACCTTTATAGTCGTCAACATACCTGTGTCATTACTCATCAACAGTATGTCATCCACATATAAGATAAGGAAAGTGATAGCACTGTCACTAACCTTCTTATATACACATGGCTCATCCTCATTTTTGATAAAACCAAAGGATTTAATGGCTTTATCAAAACGGATGTTCCAACTCCTCGAAGCTTGTTTCAACCCATAAATGGATCACTTTAGCTTGCATACCTTGGAACCATCTTGGGATTCAAAACCCCTAGGTTGTTCCATGAAAATGTTTTCTTCAATGTATCCATTGAGAAAAGTCGCTTTGACATCCATCGCCAAATCTCATAATCATAGTATGCACTATTGCTAATAAAATCCTAATTGATTTAAGCATGGCAAAGCAGAAAGTCTCCTCATAGTTGATTCCTTGCCTTTGGCAAAACCCTTTCGCTACTAGCCTTGCCTTATAGGTCTCTACCTTTCCATCAGAACCAATTTTCTTCTTGAAAACCCATTTGTTCCCTATAGGTATAATACCTTTAGGTGAGTCAACAAGATCCCAAACTTGATTCTTATACATGGAATCAATTTTGGATTTCATAGCATCAATTCATTTTGAAGAGCCTATATATGATATAGCTTCTTCACAGGTAAGTGGATCATCTCCATGATCTACTTCTTCATAAGTAGACAACTCTTGTTCTTCTTCATGAAGAAAACCATATCTCACTGGTGGATGAGATACCCTGGTTGTTCTACGAGGAACAGCTGTAGATGTTTCATCAACGGGTATAGGTTGACTAGATGGATCTATATCCATCGATGATTGGTTGGTCAGAATTCTCCAATTCTAACTCTATTTGCCTTCCTTTGCCTCCTTCTTGAACAAACTGTTGTTTAAGAAATGTGGCATCTCTACTTATCACAACCTTTTGTGAAGTAGGCAAATAAAAATAATATCAAAAACTAGCTTTTGGATATCCAACAAATCGACCTTTTTCTGATCTGGTCTCCAATTTATCAGTGTTCAGTTTTTTTATTTAAGCTGGACAACCCCAAATCTTAACATGCTTAAGAATTGGTTTTCTTCCATGCCATATCTCATAAGGTGTGGAAGAAACTGATTTTGATGGAATCCTATTCAGAATATACAAAGATGATTCTAATGCAAATCCCCAAAAGAAGATTGGCATATCAGTATAGCTCATCATACTACGTACCATATCCAATAGGGTATGATTTCTCCTTTCAGATACACCATTCAGCTGTGGCGTTCTTGGAGGAGTCAGCTGAGAAACAATGCCATGCTCTCTCAAGTATTCATCAAATTCAGTACTCAAATATTCACCTCCACGATCTGATCGAAGAGCTTTAATACTCTTTCCTGTTTGATTTTCTACTTCAGATTTAAATTCTTTGAACTTTTCAAAGGATTCATGCATGTATTTCATCAAATACAAATACCCAAACCTTGATTTATCATCAGTAAGGGTAATAAAATAATGAAAGCCCCCTCTAGCCATTTCTTTAGATGGACCACATACATTACTATGTATTAGCTCCAAAATATTTTCAGCTCTTAGCCCTTGTCCAACAAAGGGTGATCTAGTCATTTTGCCCTGAAGGCAAGATTCACAAATAATGAAGATAAAATCCCCATTTTCTCCAGTTTTGCAATCCTATCTTTTGCAACATGACATAACCTTAAGTGCCAAATATATTTTGAACTTGAGTTGGTTTTCACCATGGCATTGCATTCTTTTAGATCACTTGCATTCAATTTGTGTTTGTCATTATTATCCAAATAATAAAGACCATCATTCATATAACCTGAACCAATATATTTATTTC
The DNA here is from genome assembly GCF_030052815.1 of Hevea brasiliensis. Classification (NCBI taxonomy): domain Eukaryota; kingdom Viridiplantae; phylum Streptophyta; class Magnoliopsida; order Malpighiales; family Euphorbiaceae; genus Hevea; species Hevea brasiliensis. The sequence goes on from NW_026614789.1 coordinate 60,780, forward strand.
CAAAATAAATATTGCAAACATCATCTGTGAACTGAAATTCATAGCCATTTCTAGTCAAACTAGATATAGAAATGATGTTCTTAAAAGCATCAGGTACATATAAAATATTATCTAAACACAAAACATGTCCAAACATGTAAAAAGATTTAGATCCTATGGCTAAAGCTTCAACAATTGAGCCATTGCCAATCTGGACTCTAATATCTTGAGAACGCAAGCTGCTACTATTTGCTAGTTCCTGCATATCATTAGAAATGTGAGAACTGGCACCAGTATCTAAAACCCAAGCTGTAGATGAACTATGAGTATCATCAGAATCTAAATAACAAGATATGGACAAACCTTCCGAAGGTGTATCCTTCTTGTCCTTCAGAGAAGCAAGATACTCTGGGCAATTCCTTTTCCAGTGCCCATCCTTTTGGCAGTGGAAACACTTTCCTTTGCCTCCATCAACTTTAGTCTTCCTTTTCTGTTTAGCTATTTTCTTGGAAGGACCAGGAATCTGAGATTTCTTTTTCTTATTGCCCTTCTTCTTGTTAGACTTTCCAGCAGAAGAAGATGCTACCAAAGCTACCTCTTTTCCTTTATTGCCTGGCATATTCTTTTGGGCAATAACCAGCATGTTGAGTAAACCAACTAAGGTGCATTCCTGTTTAGTCATATGGAAATTTGTCACAAAATTCCCAAAAGACTCAGGAAGGGACTGAAGGATCAAATTCGTCTGTAGTTGGAAATCCATGTTGAAGTCAAGATGTTCCAATTGCTTAATCAGCTGAATCATCTTGTGGACATGATCCCCAACATTCTGTCCCTCAGACATCCTCATACGGAATAGCTGTCTAGATATCTCATACCTAGCATTCCTGCTGTGCTCACCATACAACTCTTATAGGTGAAGGAGGATCTCACTCGCACTCTGCATGTTCTCATGTTGCTTTTGTAACTCATTACTCATGGAAGCAAGCATGTAACACTTAGCTCTCATATCATGCTCCTTCCACTCGTCCAAAGTTTCATGTTCCTCTTGTGTGGCCTCTGGAGGTAAGGGACCAGGAACATTTGAATCTAGAACATATCCTATATGTTCAAGGTTCAGGACAAGTTTCAAATTTTTTAGCCAATCAGACAGATTAGGTCCTGTCAACCTATTGTGATCAAGTATGCTTGCAAGGATATTGGATGGTGATGGTTGTTTTTGTGCTCATTTTTATCAAAAAATTAACTGCAGAAAATAACCAGATTAATTAGTAAATGTATCATGTAAATAACCAAAATGATTATGGTCTTTTAATCAAATTGGTCCTCCCACTAACTTAGTGTTAGTAGTATGCCCTAGAGCATATCATTTAGTATGTATCTTGTACATAATTTTATTAATAAAAGGCATTTCCACTTTTCCGTTTACATAATATATTTATGTGTAATAGAAAAGGTCCTTTGATATTTTGTTAGAAATATTATTCTTAAGTTGTTAAGAATATGAGTGACAATATTTCTAGCACGAAGTATCATAAATAGGTTCACAATCGAGGATACTTCATAATAAGGACATGACTTATCCAGAAAAATTGTATTCATGTTTGTTCCCAAGTTATTTATATGAGATATAAATAAGATGGAATGGTGAGTCTCATGCCATATAACAAACATGATAGGCACTTATAAATGATAAGTAGGCCGAACCAGTGACACTTATGACAAGCACATGGAGTTTACTCTTGTCAATGTTTTGTCATAAATCATATCAAGACATATAATCTTTAGACCTGAGATAGCACAGTTATCTTGTATATAGGTAGTTTGAGTTTGATACTGCTTTCATACTTGTACTATGTATGGGTATATGGGCATGTGTTGGCTCCTGCTAGTTATATATGTAGGTGTTGATCAAGATGGAATCTGTTCCTCTAAGTAAATAGAGATAAAATCCTATGTTCATTTAATTGTTCTTGATGTTTCAAGTTCTTGGCCAGGATAGATAGATTTATTCAGAAAAGAGTTTCTGATGATGAGAAAATCTTTTTAATCAAGAACTGGAATTAAAAGAGAATATAATATTCATAGCAAATGGAGTTTGACATAAACCATGACTCAGCTTGAGTTGGGATTTTGTATGTGAGAGATTTTAGTGCATGGTAACATATGATTATAGGTTCATTTAAGGTAAACCTTATTACTAATTGGGTGGCCATGGCATGCTATGCTAGGTGTTAACCATGGTCTATGAGGTTCATAAAATGATTTAGAGAAATCATTTATGGTAAGAAAAAGTTCTGATGATATTAAGAGTTGATATCATGTCTCATTGCCAATTAGTGATGAGCCTAGTAAGTCACACACATACACAAGTTATCACCTATTTAAATATGATTTAATTAATTAATTAAAGAGTTTAATTGATTAATTAAATAGGTTTGGTTTGCAATTAAATTGCAAAGTCCCTAGCATGACTTGAAACCAAATCTAGATTATTGGATGTGTAGTATAAATTAAATTTATATTTGAAGTGTTTAAATATAAATTTATATTTGAAGTGTTTAAATATGAATTTAATTGATGAGAAATTAATTAATAGAGATTAATTAATTAATTTATATTTGATATAAATTAATTAGAAGAAGAAAATAATTATTTTGGGTTAAGAACTCAAAATTAAGACACAGGGGCATTTTGGTCATTTTGCTGTGTGACACGTGGCACCGTGAGATGGTGACACATGGGATTACACATAAGCTTGCCAAATGTTTTTTTTTTTTTTAATCATGTAAGATGATTAAAATCAAGATTAAATATAGGTTTGACACTTGGCACAATGTGATTGGGTCACTTAAACCTAGAGCTAATCAAAAGGTGACATGTGGCTAGGGTTTAATGTGTTAACCTAGCTATTTAAGTGTGGTTATGAAAAGAAAAAATAACCAGCAGCCTCTCCTCTCATTTGTCACGCCACTTTGAGCCTCTCCAGCTATTTCTCTTCATCTCTCATCAATTCAAAGAGATTAGCCATCAATCTCTTGAATTAAGAACACTAGAAATTGTTTCTAGTGTCCTGTTTGCATCTCTAATCTCTTAAAAGGCAGAACTTGAATTTCTAATTAATAGAAAAAGCTTTAGAGGCTGTTCAAGGGCTGCCATAGGTGTTCTTGGTGTGGACAAGCTAGAGGGACAACATTTGGTGTCCTGAAGACGAATCTCAAAGGCGCAGACACGCTGCAGTGCATCAAGAGGTTAGTGTAATCGTTCTTGATTTAATCTAGGGTTCTAAAATTAATCTGATTAATTTTAAAATCTTAAATGGCAAATACAGATCCAAAAACATATTAAAAGAGTTTTAATATGTTGTTTATCATTGAAATCAAATAGATAAAAATAAATCTTGCATGGTGCATGTGACCCTAGGCGAAATTTTTTTGAATTCAATGGTATAATCTTATGTTTTTCACGCTTTCGTTCCTTCAATTGGTATCAGAGCCACTATATTTGCCATTTAGATTGATGTTTATATGATTTAATTGTGTGTTTGATCATGAGATCAAGAGTTTATTGCTGGTTGCAAAGTCAAAGTGGCGGAACAAATGATGAACACCATGGTGTGCATGGTTGATGCATCACAATGGTGTGCAAAGGTAAATGGATGGTGAATGTGCAATTGTTGTATGATTTAAGATCCATTTTATGTCTAATTAAATTGTTTAATTAGAATTTTTATCACACAATTAAATTATGATTCAAATCAGAATTTTAAAAATTGTTTGAATGTGATTCAAATCTGAATTTTAAAAGTTGTTTGAATGTGATTCAAATCTGAATTTTTAAAGTTGTTTGAATCATATTTAAATCTGATTTTTTAAAATTGATTGAATAAAATTCAGATCTGATTTTTTAAAAAATATTTGAATGTGATTCAAATCTGATTTTTTTAAAAATGTTTGAATGTGATTCAAATATGAATTTTCAAATTTGTTTGAATGAGATTCAAATCTGAATTTTTAAATTTATTTGAATCATATTCAAATCTGGATTTTTAAGTTGAATATGAGATATTCAATTTAATTTAAGTATGTATGTTTTATTTAATTGTTAAATAGTGATATGAATGATGGATGATCATGGACTATAAAAGACCAATGTGATTGGATTTATTTCTTTTATGTTTCTTTGGGATTGTAAATTAATTAATTTATTTTGGGCATTTATTATTAAGTTTGTAATAATTTTTGGGTTGTAATTTCATTTATTTAAGTTCTTGTAAATTTGCCTTGGTATGCCAAGGATTACTATGTAATATTGGATTGCATGAAGTTCAAGGAGGTCAAGAGCATTGGTGGGACCAGTGGGAGAAATTCAAGATCAAGTGTTGATTATGTACTCCTTCAGCAACTCTTGTAAAATGAATAAATGAAATGCACCTAGGAATGCCCTGATTCAATTCTTGGTGGCTCAGAATTGAATCCCTTAGAAAGTCCATGATCATACCATATTTACTGCTTATCCATGAATGCATGAGATGTATGGGAATGTATGCAATTATATGATATATGCATGCTAAATGGATAATGTGCAAAGTGAGACCTTAATAGTAAATAGAATGACCATAAAATCTTCCAAACAAATGATTAAGTTGGAAATGCTATAATTAAAGTAATTATAACATAGGCCCTCCATTGGGGCAATTATTTTAAGAAATTTTAAATAGTTGCATAAGATGCAATTTATTTAAGAGATTTTCTTAAGAATAATTGTTAAGCATGAGATGTTGTAAATATGTAAATGGTTTAGTGGCCAATATTGGATGTACCTGAGGACATTAAAATTATTTGCATAATTACTGGCTCAATGGGATCAACTTAACTAATGCAAGATAAGTCAATAATGGATGTACCTGAGATTTTGAGCATTAGGGGCTAGGTAAAGGATTGAACCTCACATGAGATGTGATGGGCAAGGAGTTGCTCACTTATAGTTTATTGTAATTCCAATAATTGATGTACCTGAGGATGATCAATAGAATTATAAGAATTCAATCACCCACTAGAAATCCATCCAACTAGGATTTCCGTTTCCTACTTTGGAAGTGTAGGATTCGCTAAGTTAGTGGGAGGACCAATTTGATTAAAAGACCATAATCATTTTGGTTAATTACATGATACATTTACTAATTAATCTGGTTATTTTCTGCAGTTAATTTTCTGATAAAAATGAGCACAAAACAACCACCACCATCCAATATCCTTGCAAGCATACTTGATCACAATAGGTTGACAGGACCTAATCATGCGATTGGCAAAGAAATTTGAAACTTGTCCTGAACCTTGAACATATAGGATATGTTCTAGATTCAAATGTTCCTAGTCCCTTACCTCCAGAGGCCACACAAGAGGAACATAAAACTTTGGATAAGTGGAAGGAGCATGATATGAGAGCTAAGTGTTACATGCTTGCTTCCATGAGTAATGAGTTACAGAAGCAGCATGAAAACATACAGAGTGCCAGTGAGATCCTTCTTCACCTACAAGAGTTGTATGGTGAGCACAGCAGGAATGCTAGGTATGAGATATCTAGACAGCTATTCCGTATGAGGATGTCTGAGGGACAGAATGTTGGGGATCATGTCTACAAGATGATTCAACTAATTGAGCAGTTGGAACATCTTGACTTCAACATGGATTTCCAACTACAGACGGATTTGATCCTTCAGTCCCTTCCCGAGTCTTTTGGGAATTTTGTGACAAATTTCCATATGACTAAACAGGAATGCACCTTAGCTGGTTTACTCAACATGCTGGTTATTGCCCAAAAGAATATGCCAGGCAATAAAGGAAAAGAGGTAGCTTTGGTTGCATCTTCTTTTGCTGGAAAGTCCAACAAGAAGAAGGGCAATAGGAAAGAGAAACCTCAGATTCCTGGTCCTTCCAAGAAAATAGCTAAACAGAAAAGGAAGACTAAAGCTGATGGAGGCAAAGGAAAGTGTTTCCACTGCCAAAAGGATGGGCACTGGAAAAGGAACCGCCTGCAGTATCTTGCTTCTCAAGGACAAGAAGGATACACCTTCGGAAGGTATGTCCATATCTTGTTATTTAGATTCGATGATACTCATAGTTCATCTACAACTTGGGTTTTAGATCTGGTGCCGCTTCTCACATTTCTAATGATATGCGTGAACTAGCAAACAATAGCGACTTGCGTTCTCAAGAAATTAGAGTCCGGATTGGCAATGGCTCAACTGTTGAAGCTTTAGCCATAGGATCTAAATCTTTTTACATGTTTGGACATGTTTTGTGTTTGGATAATATTTTATATGTACCTAATGCTTTTAAGAACATCATTTCTATATCTAGTTTGACTAGAAATGGCTATGAATTTCAGTTCACTGATGATGTTTGCAATATTTATTTTGGAAATAAATATATTGGTTCGGGTTATATGAATGATGGTCTTTATTATTTGGATAATAATGACAAACACAAATTGAATGCAAGTGATCTAAAAGAATACAATGCCATGGTGAAAACCAACTCAAGTTCAAAATATATTTGGCACTTAAGGTTATGTCATGTTGCAGAAGATAGGATTGCAAAACTGGAGAAAATGGGGATTCTATCCTCATTGGGCTCTGAGCCTACTCCAACTTGTGAATCTTGCCTTCAGGGCAAAATGACTAGATCACCCTTTGTTGGATAAGGGCTAAGAGCTGAAATAATTTTGGAGCTAATACATAGTGATGTATGTGGTCCATTTAAAGAAATGGCTAGAGGGGGTTTTCATTATTTTATTACCTTTACTGATGATAAATCAAGGTTTGGGTATTTGTATTTGATGAAATACAAACATGAATCTTTTGAAAAGTTCAAAGAATTTAAATCTAAAGTAGAAAATCAAACAGGAAAGAGTGTTAAAGCTCTTCGATCAGATCGTGGAGGTGAATATTTGAGTACTGAATTTGATGAATACTTGAGAGAGCATGGCATTGTTTCTCACCGACTCTCCAGAACGCCACAACTGAATGGTGTATCTGAAAGGAGAAATCGTACCCTATTGGATATGGTACGTAGTATGATGAGCTATACTGATATGCCAATCTTCTATTGGGGATTTGCATTAGAATCAGCTTTGTATATTCTGAATACGATTCCATCAAAATCAGTTTCTTCCACACTTTATGAGATATGGCATGGAAGAAAACCAAGTCTTAAGCATGTTAAGATTTGGGGTTGTCCAGCTTATATCAAAAAGCTGAACACTGATAAATTGGAGACTAGATTAGAAAAAGGTCGATTTGTTGGATATCCAAAAGATAGTTTTGGATATTATTTTTATTTGCCTACTTCACAAAAGGTTGTGATAAGTAGAGATGCCACATTTCTTGAACAACAGTTTGTTCAAGAAGGAGGCAAAGGAAGGCAAATAGAGTTAGAATTGGAGAATTCTGACCAACCAACATATCAGATGGATATAAATCCATCTAGTCAACCTATACCCGTTGATGAAACATCCATAGCTGTTCCTCGTAGAACAACCAGGGTATCTCATCCACCAGTGAGATATGGTTTTCTTCATGAAGAATAACAAGAGTTGTCTACTCATGAAGAAGTAGATCATGGAGATGATCCACTTACCTATGAAGAAGCTATATCAGATATAGACTCTTCAAAATGGATTGATGCTATGAAATCCGAGATTGATTCCGTGTATAAGAATCAAGTTTGGGATCTTGTTGACCCACCTGAAGGTATTGTACCTATAGGGAACAAATGGGTTTTCAAGAAGAAAATTGGTTCTAATGGAAAGGTAGAGACCTATAAGGCAAGGCTAGTAGCGAAAGGGTTTCGCCAAAGGCAAGGAATCGACTATGAGGAGACTTTCTCGCCTGTTGCCATGCTTAAATCAATTAGGATTTTACTAGCAATAGCTGCATATTATGATTATGAGATTTGGCAGATGGATGTCAAAACAACTTTTCTCAATGGATACATTGAAGAAAACATTTTCATGGAACAACCTAGGGGATTTGAATCCCAAGATGGTTCCAAGGTATGCAAGCTAAAGCGATCCATTTATGGGTTGAAACAAGCTTCGAGGAGTTGGAACATCCGTTTTGATGAAGCCATTAAATCCTTTGGTTTTATCAAAAATGAGGATGAGCCATGTGTATATAAGAAGGTTAGTGACAGTGCTATCACTTTCCTTGTCTTATCTGTGGATGACATACTATTGATGGGTAATGACACAGGTATGTTGACGACTATAAAGGTATGGTTGTCAAATACATTCTCCATGAAAGACTTAGGGGAGGCAACCCATATTCTTGGGATTCGCATCTATAGAGATAGAGCGAAAAGAATAATTGGTTTATCCCAAAGTCTATACTTGGAAAAGGTGTTAAAGAGGTTTAACATGCTTGATTCCAAGAGAGGATTGTTACCAGTGAGACATGGTATCCATCTTTCTAAAGTGATGTCTCCAAAGACACCTGAAGAAAGAGATAAGATGGCCAGGATTCCATATGCTTCCATTGGAAGTTTAATGTATGCAATGTTGTGTACTAGGCCTGATATCGCATATCCGTTAGTTTGACTAGCGGTATCAATCCAATCGTGTTTGGAACATCGATAGTCACAAGAATATCCTTAAGTACTTGAGAAGAACTAAGGATTTATTCTTGATTTATGGAGGTGGAGACTTGCAATTGGATGGTTATCGATTCGATTTCCAATCGATATCGATGATAGAAAGTCTACCTCCGATATGTGTTCATTTGTAATGGAGGTGCATCGGTTGGAAGAGTTCCAAACAGAGCACGATCGCAGATTCCACTACGTAAGTGAGTATATTGTCGCATCGATCTTCGCAAAGGAAGTCGCTTGGATAAAAAGTTCGTGATGTAACTTACAAGAGTTCCTTCCATTGAGTCAAGCACCATTGTCTTCGTGACAACAATGGAGCAACATACAAAGCTAAGTAACTAAGGTATCACCCAAAATCCAAACACATAGAAAGGCACTACCACATTATCAGAGATATAGTTGGGCAAGGCGATGTAGCCATGCAGACAATAGCATCAGCTGAAAATCCAGCTGATCCATTCACTTAGCCTATGTCACAGACTCAGTTAGACCGACATCTTGAGAAGATAGGTCTAAGATATTGTAATGAATGGCTCTAGTGCTAGTGGGAGATTGTTAGTAGTATGCCCTAGAGCATATCATTTAGTATGTATCTTGTACATAATTTTATTAATAAAAGGCATTTCCACTTTTCCGTTTATATAATATATTTATGTGTAATAGAAAAGGTCCATTGATATTTTGTTAGAAATATTATTCTTAAGTTGTTAAGAATATGAGTGACAATATTTCTAGCACGAAGTATCATAAATAGGTTCACAATCGAGGATACTTCATAATAAGGACATGACTTATCCATAAATATTGTATTCATGTTTGTTCCCAAGTTATTTATATGAGATATAAATAAAATGGAATGGTGAGTCTCATGCCATATAACAAACATGATAGGCACTTATAAATGATAAGTAGGCCGAACCAGTGACACTTATGACAAGCACATGGAGTTTACTCTTGTCAATGTTTTGTCATAAATCATATCAGTGCATATAATCTTTAGACCTGAGATAGCACAGTTATCTTGTATATAGGTAGTTTGAGTTTGATACTGCTTTCATACTTGTACTATGTATGGGTATATGGGCATGTGTTGGCTCCTGCTAGTTATATATGGAGGTAGGTGTTGATCAAGATGGAATCTGTTCCTCTAAGTAAATAGAGATAAAATCCTATGTTCATTTAATTGTTCTTGATGTTTCAAGTTCTTGGCCAGGACAGATAGATTTATTCAGAAAAGAGTTTCTGATGATGAGAAAATCTTTTTAATCAAGAACTGGAATTAAAAGAGAATATAATATTCATAGCAAATGGAGTTTGACATAAACCATGACTCCAGCTTGAGTTGGGATTTGGTAACAGAGAGATTCTAGTGCATGGTAACATATGATTATAGGTTCATTTAAGGTAAACCTTATTACTAATTGGGTGGCCATGGCATGCTATGCTAGGTGTTAACCATGGTCTATGAGGTTCATAAAATGATTTAGAGAAATCATTTATGGTAAGAAAAAGTTCTGATGATATTAAGAGTTGATATCATGTCTCATTGCCAATTAGTGATGAGCCTAGTAAGTCACACACATACACAAGTTATCACCTATTTAAATATGATTTAATTAATTAATTAAAGAGTTTAATTGATTAATTAAATAGGTTTGGTTTGCAATTAAATTGCAAAGTCCCTAGCATGACTTGAAACCAAATCTAGATTATTGGATGTGTAGTATAAATTAAATTTATATTTAAAGTGTTTAAATATGAATTTAATTGATGAGACATTAATTAATAGAGATTAATTAATTAATTTATATTTGATATAAATTAATTAGAAGAAGAAAATAATTATTTTGGGTTAAGAACTCAAAATTAAGACACAGGGGCATTTTGGTCATTTTGCTGTGTGACACGTGGCACCGTGAGATGGTGACACATGGGATTACACATAAGCTTGCCAAATGTTTTTTTTTTTTTTTAATCATGTAAGATGATTAAAATCAAGATTAAATATAGGTTTGCCACTTGGCACAATGTGATTGGGTCACTTAAACCTAGAGCTAATCAAAAGGTTATATGTGGCTAGGGTTTAATGTGTTAACCTAGCTATTTAAGTGTGGTTATGAAAAGAAAAAATAACCAGCAGCCTCTCCTCTCATTTGTCACGCCACTTTGAGCCTCTCCAGCTATTTCTCTTCATCTCTCATCAATTCAAAGAGATTAGCCATCAATCTCTTGAATTAAGAACACTAGAAATTGTTTCTAGTGTCCTGTTTGCATCTCTAATCTCTTAAAAGGCAGAACTTGAATTTCTAATTAATAGAAAAAGCTTTAGAGGCTGTTCAAGGGCTGCCATAGGTGTTCTTGGTGTGGACAAGCTAGAGGGACAACAATTGGTGTCCTGAAGACGAATCTCAAAGGCGCAGACACGCTGCAGTGCATCAAGAGGTTAGTGTAATCGTTCTTGATTTAATCTAGGGTTCTAAAATTAATCTGATTAATTTTAAAATCTTAAATGGAAAATACAGATCCAAAAACATATTAAAAGAGTTTTAATATGTTGTTTATCATTGAAATCAAATAGATAAAAATAAATCTTGCATGGTGCATGTGACCCTAGGCGAAATTTGTTTTTGAATTCAATGGTATAATCTTATGTTTTTCACGCCTGCCTTCACTTAGCGAATCCTACACTTCCAAAGTAGAAAAAGGAAATCCTAGTTTGATGGATTTCTAGTGGGTGATTGAATTCTTATAATTCTATTGATCATCCTCAGGTACATCCATTATTGGAATTACAATAAACTATAAGCGAGCAACTCCTTGCCCATCACATCTCATGTGAGGTTCAATCCTTTACCTAGCCCCTAATGCTCAAAATCTCAGGTACATCCATTATTGACTTATCTTGCATTAGTTAAGTTAATCCCATTGACCCAGTAATTATGCAAATAATTTTAATGTCCTTAGGTACATCCAATATTGGCCACTAAACCATTTACATATTTACAACATCTCATGCTTAACAATTATTCTTAAGAAAATCTCTCAAATTAATTGCATCTTATGCAACTATTTAAAATTTCTTAAAATAATTGCCCCAATGGAGGGCCTATGTTATAATTACTTTAATTATAGCATTTCCAACTTAATCATTTGTTTGGAAGATTTTATGGTCATTCTAATTACTATTAAGGTCTCACTTTGCACATTATCCAATTAGCATACATATATCATATAATAGCATACATTCCCATACATCTCATGCATTCATGGATAAGCTATAAATATGGTATGATCATGGACTTTCTAAGGGATTCAATTCTGAGCCACCAAGAATTGAATCAGGGCATTCCTAGGTGCATTTAATTCATTTTACAAGAGTTGCTGAAGGAGTACATAATCAACACTTGATCTTGAATTCCTCCCACTGGTCCCACCAATGCTCTTGACCTCCTTGAACTTCTTGCAATCCAATATTACATGGTAATCCTTGGCATACCAAGGCGAATTTACAAGAACTTAAATAAATGAAATTACAACCCAAAAATTATTACAAACTTAATAATACATGCCCAAAATAAATTAAAATAAATTAATTAATTTACAATCCCAAAGAAACATAAAAGAAATAAATCCAATCACATTGGTCTTTTATAGTCCATGATCATCCATCATGCATATCACTATTTAACAATTAAATAAAACATACATACTTATATTAAATTGAATATCTCATATTCAACTTAAAAATCCAGATTTGAATATGATTCAAATAAATTTAAAAATTTAGATTTGAATCTCATTCAAGCAAATTTAAAAATTGAGATTTGAATCACATTCAAACAACTTTAAAAATTCAGATTTGAATCACATTCAAACATTTTTTAAAAAATCAGATTTGAATCACATTCAAACATTTTTTAAAAAATCAGATCTGAATTTTATTTAATCAATTTTAAAAAATCAGATTTAAATATGATTCAAACAACTTTAAAAATTCAGATTTGAATCACATTCAACCAATTTTTAAAAATTTGATTTGAATCATAATTTAATTGTGTGATTAAAATTACTAATTAAACACTTTAATTAGTCAAAGAACAGGCCTTAGATCATACAATAATTGCAGAATTAAAAGCCAAACCTTGAACCACCCATGGTAGCCAAACCATGCGCACCATTGATGGTATTTTTTTTAAATATTCCGCCACCTTGCTTTGCAACCAGCAATGATCTTTTGATCTCATGATCAAACACATAATTAAATCATATAATCAACAATCTAAATGGCAAATATAGTGGCTCTGATACCAATTGAAGGAACGAAAGCGTGAAAAACACAAGTTTATACCATTGAATTCAAAAATTTTCACCTAGGGTCACATGCATCATGCAAGATTTATTTTTATCTATTTGATTTCAATGATAAACAATATATTAAAACTCTTTTAATATGTTTTTGGATCTATATTTGCCATTTAAGATTTTAAAATTAATCAGATTAATTTTAGAACCCTAGATTAAATCAAGAACGATTACACTAACCTGTTGATGCACTGTAGCGTGTCTGCGCCTTTGAGATTCATCTTCAGGACACCATATGTTGTCCCTCTAGCTTGTCCACACCAAGAACACCTATGGCAGCCCTTGAACAGCTTCTAAAGCTTTTTCTATTAATTAGAAATTTAAATTCTACCTTTTAAGAGATTAGAGATGTAAACAGGACACTAGAAACAATTTCTAGCGTTCTTAATTCAAGAGATTAATGGCTAATCTCTTTGAATTGATGAGAGATGAAGAAGAATAGATGAAAAGCCTCAAAGTGGCATGACAAAGGAGAGGAGTGGCTGCTAGTTTTTTTTTTTTTTTTCATAACCACACTTAAATAGCTAGGTTAACACATTAAACCCTGGCCACATGTCAACCTTTGATTAGCTCTAGGTTTAAGTGACCCAATCACATTGTGCCAAGTGTCAAACCTATATTTAATCTTGATTTTAATCATCTTACATGATTAAAAAAAATATTTGGCAAGCTTATGTGTAATCCCATGTGTCACCATCTCATGGTGCCACGTGTCACACTGTGAAATGACCAAAATGCCCCTGTGTCTTTATTTTGAGTTCTTAACCCAAAATAATTATTTTTCTTCTTCTAATTAATTTATATTAAATATAAATTAATTAATTAATCTCTATTAATTAATTTCTCATTAATTAAATTCATATTTAAACACTTTAAATATAAATTTAATTTATACTACACATCCAATAATCTAGATTTGGTTTCAAGTCATGCTAGGGACTTTGCAATTTAATTGCAAACCAAACCTATTTAATTAATTAATTAAACTCTTTAATTAATTAATTAAATCATATTTGAATAGGTGATAACTTGTGTATGTGTGTGACTTACTAGGCTCATCACTAATTGGCAATGAGACATGATATCAACTTTTAATATCATCAGAACTCTTTATTACCATAAATGATTTCTCTAAATCATTTTATGAACCTCATAGACCATGGTTAACACCTAGCATAGCATGCCATGGCCACCCAATTAGTAATAAGGTTGACCTTAAATGAACCTATAATCATATGTTACCATGCACTAGAATCTCTCTGTTATAAAATCCCAACTCAAGCTGGAGTCATGGTTTATGTCAAACTCCATTTGCTATGAATATTATGTTCTCTTTTAATTCCAGTTCTTGATTAAAAAGATTTTCTCATCAGAAACACTTTTCTGAATAAATATATCTGTCCTGGCCAGGAACTTGAAATATCAAGAACAATTAAATGAACATAGGATTTTATCTCTATTTACTTAGAGGAACAGATTCAATCTTGATCAACACCTACCTCCATATATAACTAGTAGGAGCCAACACATGCCCATATACCCATACATAGTACAAGTATGAAAGCAGTATCAAACTCAAACTACCTATATACAAGATAACTGTGCTATCTCAGGTCTAAAGATTATATGCACTGATATGATATATGACAAAACATTGACAAGAGTAAACTCCATGTGCTTGTCATAAGTGTCACTGGTTCGGCCTACTTATCATTTATAAGTGCCTATCATGTTTGTTATATGGCATGAGACTCACCATTCCATCTTATTTATATCTCATATAAGTAACTTGGAAACAAACATGAATACAATCTTTCTGGATAAGTCATGTCCTTATTATGAAGTATCCTCGATTGTGAACCAATTTATGATACTTTGTGCTAGAAATATTGTCACTCATATTCTTAACAACTTAAGAATAATATTTCTAACAAAATATCAATGGACCTTTTCTATTACACATAAATATATTATGTAAACGGAAAAGTGGAAATGCCTTTTATTAATAAAAATATGTACAAGATACATACTAAATGATATGCTTTAGGACATACTACTAACATATAGTCCATCCAGACTTGCAAAAAGTGAGCAGACTTGGTTAGTCTATCAACTATAACCCATATCGCATCATGACTATTCTGTGTCCTCGGAAGTCCCATCACAAAATCTATAGTTATCCATTCCCATTTCCACTTTGGTACTGGCAATGTGTAACACCCCTAAGTTCGGTAGTGCGTTCTACTGTTCTGGTGACCAGTGTTGTCCGGACATCTAGAATGCCTAGAACTACACTTCCATATGAGTGAGAAGACATTAAATAATGAAATACAAGAAAAATAAAAGAAAAATCAAGAAAAATAAAAGAAAAATAATAGTAAAGAAATGCAACTAAGTTAAGCGAGCCGAGAACCCTAGCGATGGGTGACCGCACCGGGAAGTCACGGCGTGGACCGTTGACTAGCCCTGGACCGCGGGGAACCCTGGAAAATATTTTTAAGACTTAAAGAGACACCTATTGAAGTATAAATATCATAAGAAATATTAAAGAAAAATTAAATAATTAGTACAAAGAAAAGTGAGAAATCGAAAAACGGACAAAACCCGGTGTTACCGAAAAATCGGGAATACAACCCGAACAGGGGCATTGTGGTCATTTGACACCCCGAGTTGTCTTTTGACCTAAATATCCATTAAAAATAAATAATATTACACTTGGAAAATATAATGAAAAAATTAATTTAGTGGTACCTAATGTAAATAACAAAAATGGAGTGTAAATGGAGTAATTATCACTTAAAACTTATTAAATGATTATCCTAGCATGAGTGGAGCACTATGGGAATTAAAAATTCACTAAGTGGGCAGATTACTCCACTAATGTCTTCTTCTTCCTCTCAAATCCTCACTTTGCCGAATTGAATTTTCTCTCCATTGTCCACCATGGCCACACCTTGCATGCAAGCTCCACTCCTAATGATCAAGCCACAATTTCTCCAATTGTTCTTCATTAAACTTGTTCTACACATCATGGGCAGCATGTCAGAAGCAAGAAAAAGAAGTTTTGGTGAAGATTTAAGAAGTCTCATCCATAGGTAAGTTTGTATTTTTGAATATTTCTTTGTTAAAGTTTGTAAGCATGTTATGGGTGTTTGCTTTGTGAAGAAATTTTAAAGTTTGAGAAGTTATTGACATATCCAATTTTGGACAGCCATGGAGTTGTATATTTAATGAAATATTCATGCATATATTTGATGGGAATTCATGTTGAGTAGGGTGATTTAATGTCCTAGTAAGTTAATCCCACATGTATATGGTGATTGTGCACTTGAAATGGAAGTTGACGAAATCATGGGAAACTTTGGCAATGGGGAGCATTTCGGCAGCCTTGGGACTTCTTGATGAATGTTTAAATTCATGAAGATATTGGGTGAATTGTGACATTGAGGATTGATGAATATGTATATAAATTGGTTGTGGAAATTGTATGTAATAATTAGGAGTGTTTATGTGTACATATTGTTGTATTTTGACTTTGTGAATTAGTGTTTCATTTGGTGTATTAAGGATATTGTATTCTGCCCAAAGTGACTTTATTGTGAAGTGATAAATGGTTTTGATAATGTACCAAATCAGAATTGGTAAGAGAAGTGGATTTATAGCAAGTAAATGTGCAATTGATAGATGTTAAGCAATGTATTTAAGGACAGTATGCATTTTAGCCTATAACTTTATGTGTGGCTCCAATTGGTATGAGACTAATTGAGGTGAAACTAGGCACAAAATGTGCCAACTTTCATGAAGGATGCATACCAAAATTCTGCTTGCAAGGTAGCTTGAAAAATGACTAAATCCGGATTAAGTGCAAGTGAGGCCTGAAAACTGACCACTTGGGCAGCAGTTAGTGTTTAGGCCATAACTCACTCAAAACAGGTCCAATTGACCTGAAATTTTAACCATGAATAGTTAAGACCCATATCTACAAGTCTTATGAAGATACTAAAGCCCAGAAATGACCATAAGTAAGTCAAACAGCTTGCACAAATTCGGGTCCAAAAACTGACCGAACCTAAAATGACCTAAAGTGACCTAAAGTGACCAATTTTGGTGCAATTTGACCAAAGAATAGTAAAATGACCATAACTTGGTCTACATAACTCAGAATGACCTGAAATATTGCCACGCGTGCAATAAGGCATAGATCTACAAGTTTGTATGACAAAAACCCTAAAACTGAGTGAACTAGGTCGTCCGGCTAGGTCAAACTAGTATCCCGGAATCCAGCAAATCGTAAGAAAATGCAATATACACGGAAATGAATTTGGTAACATGTACCAACCCTAAAAGACTATCGAATGTGACATATTAATGAAATTAAAACCTAAATTACCTAGAATGTACCAAGGGTCGACATAGTAGGTTGACTAAGCGAATAAATGAATTCAGTGAATTAATTATCAAGCATTATCGTTAGAGACAGTTTAAATGAGTACTGAAACACTTCAAATTGTGTTTCTCAGTTAGCAAAGACTTAGGGAGGGGAAGGAAACACTAAGTCAAAGCCAAGAGACAGTTATTAGAGGTTTGTGCACAATATTTATTTCTTTTGAATTTTTCAATTGAAATAAATTATGATTATTTGTACGTTATTGTTTTAAATTGTGTTTGTGCACAATAAGTTTGACTTCTCATTTTCTACTTAAAAATTTAATTCAACATTATAGTTTTAAATTGTGTCCGTGCACAATACTTTTATATTCACTGCTTTTACTAGCAAATTTATGTAGAGAAATGAGTTATGAATAAGTTTTGATTGCTTTGGTTTTGGGAATATTATTTGGAACTTATTGTATTGCCAACTTTGCAAATGGAAAATTTGAGATAAAATGTGATTTATGGTTTGTATGAAATATTGTGATTTGAAATTATTTTGATTCACATTTGGCATGACACTGTTGATATATTCCTCCCTCTTTGACTTATCAGTCTGGGGTGAGTGTGATTATGTTCCTCCCTCATTGACTTCCCAGTCTGAGGTGAGTGTGGATGAGTACTCATTATTCAGCTAGCTTCCTCCCTCATTGATTTCGATTATTGGGGTGAGTGTGTCTTGTCGTGGTGTACAACACGGCATGTGTGGAAAAATCGTGTCATGGCCTAAATTATATTATCGATTGGAAACATTGTATTATTCAGTTATTTGATCGAATTGTGTTATTGATTTGCAAAACGGTATTATTCAGTTATTTGATCGAATTGTGTTATTGATTTGCAAAACGGTATTATTTAGTTAATTGATCGAATTGTGTTATTGATTTGCAAAACGGTATTATTCAGTTATTTGATCGAATTGTGTTATTGATTTGCAAAACGGTATTATTCAGTTATTTGATCGAATTGTGTTATTGATTTGCAAAAAGGTATTATTCAATTACTTGATCAAATTTGTGTTAGGTGAATTTTGTAAATTGTGAAATGGAATTGTGAATCATTTGATTTGTGAACTGTCAATAAAAGATTTATATATCGCATTTCAAATTGTTGTTGTGCACCACTGAGATATTGTCTCAGCGATAACTTTTTATTGCTGTCACAGGTAGACAGACAGACAGGGCAGCAGACTAGGCTGCTAGTACCTCCAGCGAAAGATTTTCGGGTATAATGAGTATACCACATTTTGTATTTTGTACTGTAATGTATGTTCACTGTATGTACATATTGTTTTTGGTTTTGAGCAGTTGTAAGTTCAAATTGTACCTTGAAGTTGTAAAATAATTATGAGTTATTTTGGCTTGTAAAAAAATTGTATTATATTTCTTTTATCTCAGTCTTTGAAAAATCACTGTGGATTTGAGTTGAGAAAAATGTTGTGTTGAGAATATGTTGGAGTTGAGATTTGGAAAAATATTGAAGTGCTTTTATGTGTTTTCAAGAACTGTTTTATCCAAAATACAGATGGCACTCCGCCAAAATTTTTACAGAAATTCCAAATAATTCAAATGTGTTAGTTCTATCACTTCAGTTCAAAAAAGTTTTTAACACCTGTAAATAGTGCTCACCATTGTAAAAGAAGTAAGAAAAGTTTTTAAAATCCCTTGTAGTGTATTTAATGGGTTATCAGTAGACGGAGTTGGTAATTCATTAGGTATACTATGGGATCATGTTATGCCTTACAGAGGGGTAGGGTGTGACACAATGGATGTAACAAACCAACTGGAACTTGATGTTCTGCCTTTACTTGCTGACAAGTTAGGCATTTGGAAACAAATTCAACTATATCCTTCTTCATACCCATCCACCAGTAATGCTCTTTCAGCCCTCTATACATTTTAGTTCCACCAGGATGCATAGCAAAAGGAGACTCATGTGCTTCCTTCATAATGATCTGTCTCAAGTTAGCATTATTAGGAATGCACATTCTGCCCTGATGTAGTAGTAAACCATCATCTCTCATAGAGAATTCAGGTTTCTTGCCTTGCTGGACTTCTTTCAATAGCTTCTGATATTTATCATCACTCTGAGCTGCCATTCTAATCTGATCAATCAACACTGGCTGTACATGCCATGCAACTACTGTCTATCCCTCATCATCAATCTCCAAACTGGCATGCTGTGCTTTCAACTCATGTACCATGGACAAAGGAGAAACTCTGAGACTTGCCATAGTCTTGTGACTTAAGGCATCAGCCACCACATTTGCTTTCCCTGGCTAATAGTCTATTAAGCAATCATAGTCTTTAATCAGTTCTAACCATCTCTTCTGCCTCAAGTTCAATTCCTTATGGGTGCCTAAGTACTTCAAGCTCTTGTGATCTGTGTAAATGTAGCATTTCTCCCCATACAAACAGTGTCTCCAGATCTTCAGAGCAAAAATAATAGCTACAAGCTCCAAATCATGTGTTGGGTAATTCCTCTCATGCGATTTCAGCTGGCATGATGCATAAGCAATGACATTTCTATCTTGCATTAGTACATAGCCTAACCCATTGTGAGAAGCATCACTATAAACTGTATATTCTTTACCCGATGTAGGTAAAGTAAGGACTGGAGCTTCAGTCAAACACCTCTTCAACTCATCAAAACTCTGTTGGCATTTATCTGTCCACTGAAATTTTACATCTTTTCGAAGTAGCTTGGTCAGTGGAGAAGCTAACATAGAAAACCCTTTCATAAACCGACGGTAATATCCAGCTAAACCCAGAAAACTATGAATTTCTGTGATATTCCTGGGCGACTTCCAATTAAGGATAGCTTCTACCTTGCTGGAATCTACCTTGATCCCTTCAGCTGACACAACATGTCCCAAGAAGGAGATTTCTTTTAGCCAAAATTCACATTTCGACAATTTGGTGTATAGCTGTTTCTCCCTTAAAGTCTGCAATATAATCTGCAGATGTCTGTCATGCTCCTCTGCATTCCTCGAATATATCAAAATATCATCAATAAACACCACACAAACTATTCGAGATATGATATAAAGATAGTGTTCATCAGATCCATAAAAGCAGCTGGAGCATTAGTTAACCCGAATGGCATTACCAGAAACTCATAGTGGCCATATCGAGTTCTGAAAGCAGTTTTTGGAATACTTTGCTCTTGCACTTTCAACTGATAATAACCAGATCGCAAATCAATTTTGGAGAATACAGCTGCACCCTTCAACTGATCAAACAGATCATCAATGCGAGGCAATGGATATCTATTCTTTATTGTCACCTTATTCAATTGTCGGTAGTGAATACATAAGCGGAGAGTGCCATCTTTCTTCTTAACAAATAATACTGGCGCTCCCCAAGGTGACACACTAGGGCGGATGAAGCCCTTTTTAAGTAGTTCTTGCAATCGCATTTTCAACTCCTTTAACTCATGGTACCATTCTCGTATGGTGTTATGGAGATTTGATACACTACAGGCATAACATTAATTTCAAACTTCAGCTCTCTTTCTGTAGGTTATCCTGGCAATTCATTAGTAAACTAATTTGGAAAGTCATATCGTAGGGATATCGCCAATGCTAGACTTCCCACTTGGGTGTCTACCACATGTTCCAATTATGCTTCAACACACTTTCTTATTATTTTTCTGGATAGTACTGACAAATTGACGTTTGATGTCAATAGCTAACTCTCCACATGTATTACCAAATCACTATACTAAGGGAGAAAAAAAGTGACTGCCTTCACCTCAAATAATCATGGCGTGATGCTTGGCTAACCAATCCATACCCAAGATGATATCATAATCTCTGAAGGGCATTTGAATGAAATCAGACAGAAAAGTATGTCCTTGAATCACCAAAGGAAAATCCCTATACATTCTATTAACCTTAACCTCTTGTCCTAGAGGACTTGTTACTAGCACCTCAAAGTCTATTTTTGTACATGGAACAGCAATGCAATCAATGATGCTAGCACTCACATAAGAATGGGTAGAACCCAGATCAAATAACACAAACACATCTCGATTAAAAGTTGAGAAGGTACCAGCCACAACATCAGATGTCTCGGCCTCTTCTCTCTGTCTCATTGCGTAGACTCTGACTAGAGCACTGCCTTGTTCTAATTGATTCACAGTGCCTTGGCTGCCTGCTGGACTACCTCTACCCCTGCCTCTACCTCTGCTAGGTGGTTGTGAACCTCTAGTGACAGGACTCTGAACTAACCTTTCTGCAGTAGTAGGAGGTGTTCCAACTCTGCGAGTACTGGTGCAGCCTTTGGCAAAGTGCCCTGTGCCTCCACAGTTATAACAAGCTCCTATGGCCTTGTAGCACACCCCACCGTGATTTCTTCCATAAGTTTCACATTGGCAGGGAGGGTAGGAACTTCTAGTACTCTGCTGACCAGATAGAGGAGGTTTATGTCCTGAATATCTTCCCCTACCGGACTTTTTACCACCTCTGTTATGTCCCCTAAAGTTTTTCCTCTTCCCAGTAGGACCACCAGAACTCTGATCTACTGACTTCCCCTCTTTCTCTTTTTCTGTCTTCTCTGATTTCTTTTTCTCTGGGGCCGCTTCTAACTCAATTCTTTCTAATTCTAGTGCTTGAGAAATAAGGTCAGAGAAGTTAGTATGTTTGAATCCGACTACTTGTAATCTGATACTAGGCTTCAAGCCAGTTTCAAACCTCTTACATCTCTCCCTACTGGTAGAAAGTAGACTTACTGCATAATGGCTCAGGCAGGAAAATTTCTTTTCATATTCAGCCACTGATCTACTCCTTTGTTTCAGACTTAGGAACTCTTGTAACTTCTGGTCCACATAAGCATTAGGGACATATTTTTGTCTGAACTCCCATAGAAAATCATTCCATGTTAGCACTGAAGGTTCTACCAAACTATGGGGAATGGTTTTCCACCAATCATATGCATCCCCCTATAGCAGAGACACTGAATATTCAAATTTGAGCTCCTCTGTATAATGTAGCTTCTTGAATACCCTATCCATTCTTTTTATCCACTATTCTGCCTCTAGAGGATCTACTGTCCCCTTGAACTCAGTAGCCCCATATTTCATCAATATGTCATACTGCCTAGCTGAAGACTGTAGTTGTACCTCTGGTGTCTGTAGTGGGACTTGAGTAGGCATATTACTAGCCATTTGTTAAAACATTACAGCCATCTGTTGAGAGAATTGAGCAGAAATCATGCAGTCGAGGGGTCTTCCGTGATCCATCGACATTGTGTAGGGTCAGCATCCCCTTGTACCTCACTCTATAGATTGATCGATTAAACGATCTCCTCTTCAATAGTCAATTCGAGGATCCTAGACCTCCTGAACAAATAACACAAGAAGATTTCCTCCCGTTAGTGCATATTTATAATGTAATGTACTGTATGTATCAAACAATGACATTGAGCAGTTGTACTATGAAGAAAGAATATTCAAATTACAGGTGAAAAAAGAATTTTAAAACTAGCTCTGGTACCACTAAAACATGTCACACCCTACCCCTCCATAAGGCATAACATGATCCCGTAGTATACCTAATGAATTACCAACTTCGTCTACTGATAACCCATTAAATACACTACAAGGGATTTTAAACCTTTTCTTACTTCTTTTTACAAGGTGAGCACTATTTACAGTGTAAAAAAATTTTTAATCAAGTGAAACCAGATAAGACATTTGAAGTATTAATAATTTCTGTAAAAATTTTGGCAGAGTGCCATCTGTATTTTGAATAAAACAGTTCTTCAAAAACCTGTAAAAAGCACTTCCAATATTTTGTTCAATCCTCAAACTCCAATATCCAATCAACATAATAAGTTTCTCAATATTTGCCAACTCAAATCCATAATAATTTTCCATAGTTTACAAAACCTGAAATAAAAGAAGTATAACACAAAATTTACAAGCCAAAATAATTTACAAATTTAGCTTACAACTTTAATATACAATTTTAATGTATAATTTTAATTTACAATTGCTCAAAACCAAGAACAATATATATATACAGTGAACATACATTACAATATAAAATGCAAAATATGGTATACTCAATATACCTGATGAACTCTCAATGTAGCACTAGCAGCCTAGTATGCTGCCCTGTCAGTCTGTCTACCTGTGACAGCAATGAAAAGCTATCGATGAGCCAATGTCTCAGTGGTGCACAACATTAACAAAATGCAACTTTAAATCATAAATCATAAGTCATATAAATAGTGGATACTTAAAACCATAGTTAAATTCAAAGATAGTAAATGTCATAAAGAATTTAAACTCCATTTCACAATATCACAATAAATATCAATAAATCACACACAGAGCTTAATCATGTTCCAAAGTCTGATTCGTCCCAAAAGCCGATGGCTAGTGAGAAATAACATAGCTAGCTAGTAATAATATGAGTACTCATTCTATTCGTCCTCAAGAGGCACACACCTTAACACTTCAGCCGAAGAGGGAATTCAAAGTCAATTCGTCCCACTAGACAAGCTAGCAAGGAATGCAATCAATATACATGATAGCTGTGGTTTCAAACCATTTACAATGTTTTTCAAGCACTAAGTATCCATCAAATATCATTCAAACCAATTTTCACAATTTAAACAATAACAGACAAATTGTCATAATTCATTTCAATTGAAAAATTCAAAAAAAATAACTGTTGCGCACAAACCTCTGATAAATGTCTCTTGGCCCTGACTCAGTGTTTCCTTCCCCTTCCCTGAGTCTTTGCTAACTGAAACACACAATTTGAAGTGTTTTAGTACTCATTTAAACCATCTCTAACAATTCATTTCCAAGTATATTGCATTTTATTGCAATTTGCCGGATTTCGGTATACTAATTTGACCTAACCGGATGACCTAGTTCCCTCAGTTTTTGGGTTTTGGTCCAAACTATAAAGTTGTAGGTCTATGTTTTATTGCATGCGAGGCAAAATTTCAGGTCATTCTGTGTTGTGTAGACCAAGTTATGGTCAATTTACCAATGCTGGATAGAATGTACCAAAATGGTAACTTTAGGTCATTTTTAGGTCACTTTTGGTTTGATTAGTTTTTGGACCTAAACTGGTGCAAGCTATTTGGCTTGGTTCTGGCCATTTCTGCGCTTTGGTGTCTTCATAAGAATTATAAATATATGTCTCAACTATTCATGGTAAAAATTTCAGGTCAATTGGACTTGTTTTGAGTAAGTTGTGGTCAAAAAACTAACTACTGCCCAAATGGTCAATTTTCAGGCTTTCAAGTCACTAATCCAGATTTGGTCATTTTTCAAGTCACCTTCTAGGTAGAATTTAGGTAAGCTTTCTTCATGAAATTTGGCACATTTTGTGCCTAGTTTCACCTCCAATTGGTCTCATACCAATTGGAGTCACACACTTAAGGTTCTAAGCCAAAACATACACTATCCTATTACACATTGTTCATCCTTTACCAATTACACATTCAACACTTACCAAGTTAACTCTTCCATGCCAATTCTGGTTGTACCATACCATTAACATATTTTACTTCACATTTTTTGTCATTTTGGTAGCTTGTAACCACTCTCAACATACACACTATAATATAAATTTTTCCAAAGTCCTATTTATAACAATTCAACCACATGACATACCTCATTTATATGTCCAAATTCATACAATTATTCATATACACATGCTGCCCTCAATGACAACATAATTCAACAATATTTCATGAACTCAAACACTTCAATCTTCTTCATGAGGCTGCCACAAGTTTACACATACCCATCAATTTCCATTTTCACTTTTCAAGCTTACAATCAAACTTTACACATGGGATTCAACTTCAATACAATTAAACATTTAAATCAACATTCAAACAGCCATTTACATGCAAGGACAAGCTGTTCATAGTGAGGTTTCATGGCTGCCAAAATAGCTCAACTCCAATAAGTCATCAAATATAAAAAATTCTTCCATAAATCAACTACCCACAATATCCACTCAAAGTTTAAGGAAGCAAGGTTGAAAAATACACACTTACCACTTTTGAAATTCTTCAAAACCTCACCAAAACTTAACTTTCTTTCTCCAAGTATGCTGCCCAAGGTATGGTGGTCAAGTTTAGTGAAGGAACCTAATGGAAAAAGTGGCTAAAACATGCTTGCATGGAGCTCTCACCATGGACGGCTATGGAGGTTTTCTCCCAAAGTGTTTCGACTGGATTTTCCCAAGGTTGAAGAAGATAGAATCTTTTGCCCATATGCTGATTCAAGGTCCACTTTGAAGATATTAGTGGAGCACTAAATCAATTAAAAGGTTTGTTTATTCCAACATTTCCAATTTCACACATTTTCCTCCTATCTTTTGCTATTTAGATTATGTACCACTATTTTAATTTTTCATGAAATTTTCCAAGTGTAATATCATTTATTTTTAATGGAAATTTAGGTCAAAAGGCATCTTGGGGTGTCAAATGACCACATTGCCCCTATTCGGGTTGCATTCCTGATTTTTCGATAACACTAAGTTTTATCATTTTTTCGATTTCTTGTCTTTCTTTATACTAATTAATTAATTTTTCTTTGATATTTTTAATGATATTTATACTTCAATAGATGTTTATTTAAGTCTTAAAAATATTTTCTAGGGTTCCCCGTAGTCCAGAGCTAGTCAATGATCCATGTCGCAACTTTCCGGTGTGGTCACCCACCGCTATGGTTCTCGGCTAGTTTAACTTGGTTATATTTCATTGCTATTATTTTTCCTTTGTTTTTCTTGTATTTTCTTTTCTTGTATTTCATTATTTTATGTCTCCTCACTAATATTTAAATGTAGTTCTAGGCATCCTAGCTGTTCGGTCAACACTGGTCATGGGAACAGTAGAACGCACTACCGAACATAAGGGTGTTACAGAGAAAAACTGTTTTGGCATCCATTTGCCAAATCTCATAATCATAGTATGCAGCTATTGCTAATAGAATCCTGATTGAGTTAAGCATGGCAACAGGCGAGAAAGTCTCCTCATAGTCTATTCCTTGCCTTTGGCGAAACCCTTTCGCTACTAGCCTTGCCTTGTAGGTCTCTACCTTTCCATCAGAACCAATTTTCTTCTTGACAACCCATTTGTTCCCTATAGGTACAATACCTTCAGGTGGGTCAAAAAGATCCCAAACTTGATTCTTATACATGGAATCAATCTCGGATTTTATAGCATTAATCCATTTTGAAGAGTCTATATCTGATATAGCTTCTTCATAGGTAAGTGGATCATCTCCATGATCTACTTCTTCATGAGTAGATAACTCTTGCTCTTCTTCATGAAGGAAACCATATCTCACTGGTTGGTGAGATACCCTGGTTGTTCTATGAGGAATAGCTGTAGATGTTTCATCAATGGGTGTAGGTTGACTAGATGGATCTATATCCATCTGATCTGTAGGTTGGTCAGAATTCTCCAATTCTAACTCTATTTGCCTTCCTTTGCCTCCTTCTTGAACAAACTGTTGTTCAAGAAATGTGGCATCTCTACTTACCACAACCTTTTGTGAAGTAGCCAAATAAAAATAATATCTAAAACTATCTTTTGGATATCCAACAAATCGACCCTTTTCTGATTCGGTTTTCAATTTATCAGTGTTCAGCTTTTTTTATATAAGCTGGACAACCCCAAATCTTAACATGCTTAAGACTTGGTTTTCTTCCATGCCATATCTCATAAGGTGTGGAAGAAACTAATTTTGATGAAATCCTATTCAGAATATACAAAGCTGATTCTAATGCAAATCCCCAAAAGGAGATTGGCATATCAGTATAGATCATCATACTATGTACTATATCCAATAGGGTACAATTTCTCCTTTCAGATACACCATTCAGATGTGGTGTTCCTGGAGGAGTCAGCTGGAAACAATACCGTGCTCTCTCAAGTATTCATCAAATTCAGTACTCAAATATTCACCTCCATGATCTAATCGAAGAGCTTTAATACTCTTTCCTGTTTGATTTTCTACTTCATATTTAAATTCTTTGAACTTTTTAAAGGATTCATGTTTGTATTTCATCAAATACGAATACCCAAACCTTGATTTATCATCAGTAAAGGTAATAAAGTAATAAAAACCATCTCGAGCCATTACTATGTATTAGCTCCAAAATATTTTCAGCCATAAGCCCTTGTCCAGCAAAGGGTGATCTAGTGATTTTGCCCTGAAGGCAAGATTCACAGGTTGGAGTAGGCTCAGAGCCCATTGAGGAATGAATCCCTATTTTCTCCAGTTTTGCAATCCTATCTTCTGCAACATGACATAACCTTAAGTGCCAAATATATTTTGAACTTGAGTTGATTTTCACCATGGAATTGCATTCATTTAGATCACTTGCATTCATTTTGTGTATGTCATTATTATCCAAATAATAAAGACCATTATTCAT
The DNA here is from genome assembly GCF_030052815.1 of Hevea brasiliensis. Lineage (NCBI taxonomy): Eukaryota > Viridiplantae > Streptophyta > Magnoliopsida > Malpighiales > Euphorbiaceae > Hevea > Hevea brasiliensis. The sequence continues at coordinate 88,614 of NW_026614789.1, forward strand.
ATAAGCTGAACCAACATATTTATTTCCAAAATAAATATTACAAACATCATCTGTGAACTGAAATTCATAACCATTCTAGTCGAACTAGATATAGAAATGATGTTCTTAAAAGCATCAGGTACATATAAAATACTATCCAAACACAAAACATGTCCAAACATGTAAAAAGATTTAGATCCTGTGGCTAAAGCTTCAACAGTTGAGCCATTGCCAATCTGGACTCAACATCTTGAGAACGCAAGCTGCTACAATTTGCTAGTTGCTGTATATCATAAGAAATGTGAGAACTGGCACCAGTATCTAAAACCCAAGCTGTAGATGAACTATGAGCATCATCAGAATCTAAATAACAAGATATGGACATACCTTCCGAAGGTTATCTTTCTTGTCCTTCAGAGAAGCAAGATACTCTGGGCAATTCCTTTTCCAGTGCCCATCCTTCTGGCAGTGGAAACACTTTCCTTTGCCTTCATCAGCTTTAGTCTTCCCTTTCTATTTAGCTATTTTCTTTGAAGGACCAGGAATCTGAGATTTCTTTTTCTTGTTACCCTTCTTCTTGTTGGACTTTCTAGTAGAAGAAGATGCAATCAAAGCTATCTCTTTTCTTTTATTGCCCAGCATATTCTTTTGGGCAATAACCAGCATGTTGAGTAAACCAGCCAAGGTGCATTCCTGTTTAGTCATATGGAAATTTGTCACAAAATTCCCAAAAGACTCAGGAAGAGATTGAAGGATCAAATTCGTCTGTAGTTGGAAATCTACGTTCAAGTCAAGATGTTCCAGCTGCTCAATTAGCCGAATCATCTTGTGGACATGATCCCCAACATTCTGTTCCTCAGACTTCCTCATGCGGAATAGCTATTTAGATATCTCATACCTAGCATTCTTGTTGTGCTCACCATACAACTCTTGTAGGTGAAGGAGGATCTCACTCACACTCTGCATGTTCTCATGCTGCTTCTGTAACTCATTACTCATGGAAGCAAGCATGTAACACTTAGCTCTCATATCATGTTCCTTCCACTTGTCCAAAGTTTCATGTTCCTCTTGGGTGGCCTCTGGAGGTAAGGGACCAGGATTATTTGAGTTTAGAATATATCCTATATGTTTAAGGTTCTGGACAAGTTTCAAATTTGTTAGCCAATCAGACAGATTAGGTCCTGTCAACCTATTGCGATCAAGTATGCTTGCAAGGATATTGGATGGTGGTGGTTGTTCTGTGCTCATTATTATCAAAAAATGAACTGCATAAAATAACAAGATTAATTAGTAAATTTATCATGTAATTAACCAAAATGATTATGGTCTTTTAATCAAATTGGTCCTCCTACTAACTTAGCGAATCCTAAACATCCAAAGTAGAAAACAGAAATCCTAGTTGGAAGGATTTCTAGTGGGTGATTAAATTGTCATAATTCTATTAATCATCCTCAGGTATATCCATTATTGGAATTGCAATAAACTATAAGTGAGCATCTCCTTGCCCATCACATCTCATGTGAGGTTCAATCCTTTACCTAGCCCCTAATGCTCAAAATCTCAGGTACATCCATTATTGACTTATCTTGCATTAGTTAAGTTGATCCCATTGAGCCAGTAATTATGCAAATAATTTTAATGTCCTCAGGTACATCCAATATTGGCCACCAAACCATTTACATATTTACAATATCTCATACTTAACAATTATTCTTAAGAAAATCTCTTAAATTAATTGCATCTTATACAAGTATTTAAAATTTCTTAAAATAATTGCCTCAATGGAGGGCCCATGTTATAATTACTTTAATTATAGCATCTCCAACTTAATCATTTGTTTGGAAGATTTTATGGTCATCCTAATTACTATTAAGGTCTCACTTTGCTCATTATTCATTTAGCATGCATATACCATATACTTGCATACATTCACATACATCTCATGCATTCATGGATAAACAGTAAATATGGTATGATCATGGACTTTCTAAGGGATTCAATTCTGAGCCACCAAGAATTGAATCAGGGCATTCCTAAGTGCATTTCATTCATTCATTTCACAAGAGTTGCTGAAGGAGTACATAATCAACACTTGATCTTGAATTCCTCCCACTGGTCCCACCAATGTTCTTGACCTCCTTGATCTTCTTGCAATTCAATTACATAGTAATCCTTGGCATACCGAGGCGAATTTATAAGAGCTTAAATAAATGAAACAAAATTATTACAACCTTAATAATACATGCCCAAAATAAATTAAAATAAATTAATTAATTTACAATCCCAAAGAAACATAAAAGAAATAAATCCAATCACATTGGTCTTTTATAGTCCATGATCATCCATCATGCATATCACTATTTAACAATTAAGTAAAACATACATACTTAAATTAAATTGAATATCTCATATTCAACTTAAAAATCCAGATTTGAATATGATTCAAACAAATTTAAAATTCAGATTTGAATCACATTCAAACAAATTTAAAAATTTAGATTTGAATCACATTCAAACAACCTTAAAAATTCAGATTTGAATCACATTCAAACAATTTTTAAAAATCAGATTTGAATCACATTCAAACAATTTTTAAAAATTTAGATTTGAATATTATTCAAACAATTTTCAAAATTCAGATTTGAATATGATTCAAACAACTTTAAAAATTCAGATTTGAATCACATTCAAACAACTGTTAAAATTCATATTTGAATCACATTCAAACAATTTTTAAAATTTTGATTTGAACTAAAATTTAATTATGTGATTAAAACTCTAATTAAACAATTTAATTAGACATAGGATGAGCTTTTAGATCATACACCAATTGCAAATTAAAAATCCAAACCTTGCGCACACCATGGGAGGTGCTAAACCATGTGCACCTATGGTGCACTCTACCATACCGCCACCTTTTTCAATCCAACCAGCAATGAATTGATCAACTTTTGATCAAATCACACAATCAAATCTCATATTGAATAATCTAAATAGCAAATATAGTGGCTCTGATACCAATTGAAGGAGCGAAAGCATGAAAAACACAAGTTTATATCATTAAATTCAAAAATTTTCATCTAGGGTCACATGCATCATGCAAGATTTATTTTTATCTATTTGATTTCAATGGTAAATAATATATTAAAACTCTTTTAATATGTTTTTGGATCTGTATCTGCCATTTAAGATTTTAGAATTAATCAGATTAATTTTAGAACTCTAGATTAGATCAAGGACAAGTGCACTAACTTCTTGATGCACTACAGTGTGTTTGGCACCTTTGGGATGCGTCTTTAGGACACCAAATATTGTCCCTTTAGCTTGTCCAACCAAGATCACCTATGGCAGCCCTTGAACAGCTTCTAAAGCTTTTTCTATGAATTAGAAAATCAAGTTTTTCCTTTTAAGAGATTAGAGATGTAAACAGAACACTAAAAATAATTTCTAGTATTTTTAATTCAAGAGATTATTTGCTAATCTCTTGGAATTGATGAGAGATGAAGAAGAAGAGAGAATGGGAGCCTCAAGGGTGGTGGCAAAAAGGGAGGCAGCAGCTGGTTATTATTTTTCTTTTCATAATAACACTTATATAGCTAGGTCATCACTTAAAACCCTTGCCACATATCACCTTCTGATTTACTCTAGGTTTAATTGACCCAATCACATTGCGCCAAGTGTCAAACTTATATTTAATCTTAATTTTAATCATCTTACATGATTAAAAGACATTTGGCAAGCTTATGTGTAATGCTATGTGTCACCATCTCATGGTGCCACATGTCACACTGTGGAATGACCAAAATGCCCCTATGTTTTAATTTTAAGTTCTCAACCCAAAATAATTATTTCTCTTCTTCTAATCAATTTATATCAAATATAAATTAATTAATTAATCTCTATTAATTAATTTCTCATTAATTAAATTCATATTTAAACACTTTAAATATAAATTTAACTTATACTATACATCCAATAACCTAGATTTAGTTTCAAGCCATGCTGGAGACTTTGCAATCTAATTGCAAACCAAACTTATTTAATTAATCAATTAAACTCTTTAATTAATTAATTAAATCATATTTACTTTGGTGATTACTTGTGTATGTATGTTACTTATTAGGCTCATCACTAATTGGTAATGAGACATGATATCAACTCTTAATATCATCAAAACTCTTTTTTACCATAAATGATTTATCTAAATCATTTTATGCACCTCATAGACCATGGTTAACACCTAGCATAGCATGCCATTGTCACCCAATCAGTAATAAGGTTTATCTTAAATGAACCTATAATCATATGTTACCATGCACTAGAATCTCTTTGTTACAAAATCTCATTTCAAGCTGGAGTCATGGTTTATGTCAAACCCTATTTGCCATGAATATTATGTTCTCTTTTAATTCCAATTCTTGATTAAAAAGATTTTCTCATCAGAAACTCTTTACTGATTAAATCTATTTATCCTGGCCAGGAACTTAAAACATCAAGAACAATTAAATGAACATAGGATTTTATCCCTATTTGCTTAGAGGAACAGATTCCATCTTGATCAACACCTACCTCCATATATAACTAGTAGGAGCCAACACATGCCCATATACCCATACACAGTACAAGTATGAAAGCAGTATCAAACTCAAACCACCTATATACAAGATAACTGTGCTATCTCAGGTCTAAAGATTATATGTACTGATATGATTTATGACAATACATTGACAAGAGTAAACTCCATGTGCTTGTCATAAGTATCGCTGGTTTGACCTACTTATCATGTATAAGTCCCTATCATGTTTGTCATATGGCATGAGACTCACCATTCCATCTTATTTATATCTCATATAAATAACTTGGGAACAAACATGAATACAATCTTTCTAGATAAGTCATGTCCTTATTGTGAAGTATCCTCGATTGTGAACCTATTTATGATAGTTTGTACTAGAAATACTGTCATTCATATTCTTAACAACTTAAGAATAGAATTTCTAACAAAATATGAATGGACCTTTTCTATTACACATAAATATATTATGTAAGCGGAAAAGTGGAAATGCCTTTTATTAATAAAAACATGTACAAGATACATACTAAATGATATGCTCTAGGGCATACTACTAGCAAACATAATATTCATAGCAAATGGGATTTGACATAAACCATGACTCTAGCTCGAATTGGGATTTTGTAACAAAGAGATTCTACTGCATGGTAACATATGATTATAGGTTCATTTAAGGTAAACCTTATTACTGATTGGGTGGCCATGGCATGCTATGCAAAGATATTAACCATGGTCTATGAGGTGCATAAAATGATTTAGAGAAATCATTTATGGTAAGAAAGAGTTCTGATGATATTAAGAGTTGATATCATGTCTCATTGCCAATTAGTGATGAGCCTAGTAAGTCACAGTCATACTCAAGTTATCACAAAATTAATTATTATTTAATTAATTAATTTAAGAGTTTAATTGATTAATTAAATAGGTTTGGTTTGCAATTAGATTGCAAAGTCTCTAGCATGGCTTGAAACCAAATCTAGGTTATTGGATCTATAGTATAAGTTAAATTTATATTTAAAGTGTTTAAATATGAATTTAATTATGAGAATTAATTAATAGAGATTAATTAATTAATTTATATTTGATATAAATTAACTAGAAGAAGAGAAATAATTATTTTGGGTTGAGAACTCAAAATTAAGACACAGAGGTATTTTGGTCATTTAACATAGTGATATGTGGCACCATGAGATGGTGACAAATGGCACTACACATAAGCTTGCCATATATCTTTTAATTATGTAAGATGATTAAAGTTAAGATTGAATATAGTTTGACACTTGGCACAATGTGATTGGGTTAATTAAACCTAGAGTTAATCAAAAGGTGACATGTGGCAAGGGTTTTAAGTGGTGACCTAGCTATATAATGTGTTGTTATGAAAAGAAAAAATAACAAGCTGCTCATTCTCTTTGGTGCCACCACCCTTGGCTACCTCTCCCTTTTCTTCTTCTTCATCTCTCATCAATTCAAAGAGATTAGCAAACAATCTCTTGAATTAAAAATACTAGAAATCATTTCTAGTGTCTGGTTTACATCTGTAATCTCTCAAAAGGCAAAACCGGATTTTCTAATTGATTGGAAAAGCTTTAGAAACTGTTCAAGGGGCTGCCATTGGTGATCATAGTGTGTACAAGCTAGAGGGATAATATCAGGTGTCCTAGGCGCATCCCAAAGGTGCCAAACACACTGCAGTGCATAAAAAAGGTTAGTGCACTTGTTCTTGATCTAATCTAGGGTTCTAATGAATTAATCTGATTAATTCTAAAATCTTAAATGGAAAATGTAGATCCAAAAACATATTAAAAGAGTTTTAATATGCTGTTTATCATTGAAATCAAATAGATAAAAATGAATCTTGCATAATGCATGTGACCCTAGGTGAAAAATTTTTAAATTCAATGATAAAAACTTATGTTTTTCATGCTTCCGCTCCTTCAAATGGTATCAGAACCACAATATTTGCCATTTAGATTGTTGATTATATGATTTAATTATGTGATTTGATCATGAGATGATTAAATCATTGTTGGTTGCAATGAATAAGGTGGCAGCATGCTTGGATCCACCAAGGTGCGCATGGTTTGTGCACCACCATGGTGCGCATGGTAAGTGATGGGTGTTGTATGTGCAAGTGTTGTATGATCTGCCCATTTTATGTCTAATTATATTATTTAATTAGAGTTTTAATCACACAATTAAATTTTGAGTCAAATTGAAAATTTTTAAATTTGTTTGAATGTGATTCAAATCTGAATTTTTAAATTTGTTTGAATGTGATTCAAATCTGAATTTTTAAATTTATTTGAATGTGATTAAAATCTGAATTTTTAAATTTGTTTGAATCATATTCAAATCTGGATTTTAAGTTGAATATGAGATATTCAATTTATGTTAAGTATGTATGTTTTATTTAATTGTTAAATAGTGATATGCATGGTGGATGATCATTAACTATAAAAGACTAATGTGATTGGATTTATTTATTTTATGTTTCTTTGGATTGTAAATTAATTAATTTGTATGAATTTATTTTGGGCATGTATTATTAAGATTGTAATAATTTTGGGTTGTAATTTCATTTATTTAGTTCTTGTAAATTTGCCTTGGTATGCCAAGGATTACTATGTAATTGAATTGCAAGAAGATCAAGGAGGTCAAAAGCATTGGTGGGACCAGTGGGAGGAATTCAAGATCAAGTGTTGATTATGTACTCCTTCAGCAACTCTTGTAAAATGAATGAATGAAGTGCACCTAGGAATGCCCTAATTCAATTCTTGGTGGCTCAGAATTGAATCCCTTAGAAAAGTCCATGATCATACCATATTTATTTATTATCCATGAATGCATGAGATGTATGGGAATGTATGCAAGTATATGATATATGCATGCCAATTGGATAATGTGCAAAGTGAGACCTTAATAGTAATTAGGACGACCACAAAATCTTCCAAACAAATGATTAAGTTAGAAATGGTATAATCAAAGTAATTATAACATGGGCTCTCCATTAAGGCAATTATTTTATGAAATTTTAAATACTTGCATAAGATGTAATTAATTTAAGAGATTTTCTTACGAATAATTATTAAGCATGAGATGTTGTAAATATGTAAATGGTTTAGTGGCCAGTATTGGATGTACCTGAGGATATTAAAATTATTTGCATAATTACTGGCTCAATGGGATCAACTTAACTAATGCAAGATAAGTTAATAATGGATGTACCTGAGATTTTGAGCATTAGGGGCTTGATAAAGGATTAAACCTCGCATGAGATGTGATAGGCAAGGAGTTGCTCACTTATAGTTTATTGTAATTCTAATAATGGATGTACTTGAGGATGATCAATAGAATTATAAGAATTCAATCACTCACTAGAAATCCATCCAACTAGGATTTCCATTTTCTACTTTAAAAGTGTAGGATTCGCTAAGTTAGTGGGAGGACCAATTTGATTAAAAGACCATAATCATTTTGGTTAAATACATGATACATTTACTAATTAATCTAGTTATTTTCTACAATTAATTTTCTGATAATAATGAGCACAGAACAACCACCACCATCTAATATCCTTGCAAGCATACTTGTTCGAAATAGGTTGACAAGACCTAATCTATCTGATTGGCTGAGAAATTTGAAAATTGTCCTGAACCTTGAACATATAGGATATGTTCTAGATTCAAATGTTCCTAGTCCCTTACCTCCTAAGGCCACTCAAGAGGAACATGAAACTTTGGACAAGTGGAAGGAGCATGATATGAGAGCTAAGTGTTATATGCTTGCTTCTATGAGTAATGAGTTACAGAAGCAGCATGAGAATATGCAGAGTGCAAGTGAGATCCTCATTTACCTACAAGAGTTGTATAGTGAGCACAGTAGGAATACTAGGTATGAGATATCTAGACAGCTGTTCCGCATGAGGATGTCTGAGGGACAGAATGTTGGGGATCATGTCCATAAGATGATTCGGTAGATTGAGCAGCTGGAACATCTTGACTTTAACATGGATTTCCAACTGTAGATGGATTTGATCCTTCAGTCCCTTCCTAAGTCATTTGGGAATTTTGTGACAAATTTCCATATGACTAAGCAGAAATGCACCTTGGCTAGTGTACTCAACATGCTGGTTATTGCCCAAAAGAATGTGCCAGGCAATAAAGGAAAAGAAATAGCTTTGATTGCATTTTCTTCTACTGGAAAGTCCAATAAGAAGAGGGGCAATAAGAAAAAAAAAAAAACCTCAGATTTCTGGTCTTTCTAAGAAAATAGCTAAATAGAAAGGGAAGACTAAAGTTGATGGAGGCAAAGGAAAGTGTTTCCACTACCAAAAGGATGGGCACTGGAAAAGGAACTACCCAGAGTATCTTGCTTCTTTGAAGGACAAGAAGGATACACCTTCAGAAGGTATGTCCATATCTTGTTATTTAGATTCTGATGATACTCATAGTTCATCTACAGCTTGGGTATTAGATACTGGTGCCAATTCTCACATTTCCTATGATATGCAGGAACTAGCAAATAGTAGCAGCTTGTGTTCTCGAGATGTTAGACTCCGGATTGGCGATAGCTCAACTGTTGAAGCTTTAGCCATAGGATCTAAATCTTTTTACATGTTTAGACATGTTTTGTGTTTGGATAATATTTTATATGTACCTGATGCTTTTAAGAATATCATTTTTATATCTAGTTTGACTAGAAATGGCTATGAATTTCAGTTCACAGATGATGTTTGCAATATTTATTTTGGAAATAAATATGTTGGTTCGAGTTATATGAATGATGGTCTTTATTATTTGGATAATAATGACAAACACAAAATGAATGCAAGTGATCTAAATGAATGCAATGCCATGGTGAAAATGAACTCAAGTTCAAAATATATTTGGCACTTAAGGTTAGGTCATATTGCAGAAGATAGGATTACAAACTGGAGAAAATGGGGATTCTATCCTCATTGGGTTCTAAACCTACTCCAACCTGTGAATCCTGCCTTCGTGGCAAATGATTAGATCACCCTTTGTTGGACAAGGGCTAAGAGCTGAAAATATTTTGGAGCTAATACATAGTGATGTATGTGGTCCATTTAAAGAAATGGCTAGAGGCGGTTTTCATTATTTTGTTACCTTGACCAATGATAAATCAAGGTTTGGGTATTTGTATTTGATGAAATACAAATATGAATCCTTTGAAAAGTTCAAAGAATTTAAATCTGAAGTAGAAAATCAAACAGGAAAAGGTATTAAAGCTCTTCGATCCGATCGTAGAAGTGAATACTTTTGTACTGAATTTGATGAATACTTGAGAGAGCATGACATTGTTTCCCAGCTGACTCCTCCAAGAACACCACAGTAGAATTGTGTATCTCAAAGGAAAAATCGTACCCTATTGGATACGGTACGTAGTATGATGAGCTATACTAATATGTCAATCTCTTTTTGGGAATTTGCATTAGAATCAGCTTTGTATATTCTGAATAGGATTCCATCAAAATCAGTATCTTCCACACCTTATAAGATATGGCATGGAAGAAAACCAAGTCTCAAGCATGTTAAGATTTGGGGTTATCCAGCTTATATCAAAAAGCTGAATACTGATAAATTGAAAACCATATCAGAAAAGGGTTAATTTGTTGGATATCCAAAAGATAGTTTTGGATATTATTTTTATTTGCCTACATCACAAAAAGGTTGTGATAAGTAGAGATGCCATATTTCTTGAACAATAGTTTGCTCAAGAAGCAGGTAAAGGAAGGCAAATAAAGTTGGAATTAGAGAATTCTGACCAACCAATGATCGTATGGATATATATTCATCTAGTCAACCTACACCTATTAATGAAACATCTACAGCTATTCCTCGTAGAACAACCAGGGTATCTCACCCATCAGTAAGATATGGTTTCCTTCATGAAGAAGAACAACAGTTGTCTACTCATGAAGAAGTAGATCATGGAGATGATCCACTTACCTATGAAGAAGCTATATCAGATATAGACTATTCAAAATGGATCAATTCTATGAAATCCGAGATTGGAAAAGCTTTAGAAGCTGTTCAAGGGGCTGCCATTGGTGATCTTGGTGTGGACAAGCTAGAGGGACAACATCTGGTGTCCTAGGCGCATCCCAAAGGTGCCAAACACACTGCAGTGCATCAAAAAGGTTAGTGCGCTTATTCTTGATCTATTCTAATGTTCTAATGAATTAATCTGATTAATTTTAAAATCTTAAATGGCAAATGTAGATCTAAAAACATATTAAAAGAGCTTTAATATGCTGTTTATCATTGAAATCAAATAGATAAAAATCAATCTTGCTTGATGCATGTGACCCTAGGTGAAAAATTTTTGAATTCAATGATATAAACTTATATTTTTCATTCTTCTGCTCCTTCACTATCAACGAGCCATGGTCACATTATTCCACGATATGATGCACAATGAAGTGGAAGTGTATGTGGATGATATGATTATCAAATCCAGAGAGGGAGAAAGTCATGTACATGTGTTGAGAAAGGTGTTCGAAAGGCTCAGGAAGTATCAACTAAAACTGAACCCAGCTAAGTGTGTGTTCGGGGCTAGGTCCTATAAGTTATTGGGATTCATAGTAAGTGAGAAGGGAATAGAAGTGGATCCAAATAAAGTTTGAGCCATTCAAGAAATGCCATCCCCAAAAACATAAAAGGAGGTGTGCAGTTTCCTAGGAAAGCTGAACTACATCTCGAGGTTCATCTCCAACCTCACTGCTAAAGCTGAGCCCATTTTTAAACTACTCAAGAAGAATAACATTGCTCAGTGGGATCAAGTTTATCAAGAGGCTTTTGAAAAGATTAAACAATAACTATCAAATCCACTGATATTAGTTCCTCCAGTGATGGGAAGGCCGTTGATTCTATACATGGCAGTTCAGCAGAGCTCGATGGGTTGTCTTCTGGGGCAGCACGATGACAGGGGGTAAAAGGAAAGAGTTATTTACTATTTAAGCAAGAAATTCAATGATTGTGAGTCGAGATACTCATTTCTAGAAAAAACTTATTGAGCATTGGCGTGGACGGCATATCAACTCAAGCACTACATGTTGAATCATAAAACATGGCTTATTTCTAGAATGGACCCAATCAATTATGTATTTAAAAGCCCGTTCATGCCAAGAAGAATAGTAAAATGGTAGGTCATACTTTCTCAATATGACATTGTTTACATGACCAGAAAGGTGGTGAAAGGAAGCCTAATTGCTTATCTCCTAGCAGAAAACCCAATCTAAGATTATGAAGCCCTGGATTTTGAATTCCCCGACGAGTATGTTAATGAAGTCAACGGTGATGACAAAGAATCGAATGACGTATGGGAAATGTATTTTGATGGAGCAGTCAATTTTTTCGGTAATGGGATTGGAGCAGTTTTGATATCCCCAGATGGAAAACACTTCCCAATAGCTATCAAACGGAGGTTTGACTGCAACAACAACATTACAGAGTATGAAGCCTGTGTGATGGGTTTACAGGCTGCCATTGAGATAAAGATCAGGAAGTTAGAGGTGTACGGAGATTCGACCTTGATCATTTATCAAGTCAAAGGGGAATGGCAAACTAAAGACTCGAAACTGATCCCATATCAAAAGTATCTCCTAGAATTGACCAAGAAATTTGAAGAGATTTCCTTCACTCACCTCATCCGTGACAAGAACCAATTCGTTGATGCCTTAGCTACACTAGCTATCATGACTCAGATGGAAGAGGGACAGATAACATAGGTGCTACAAATCAAAGCAAGGAGTGAGCTGGCGTACTGCTTCATGATCGAAGAAGAAGCAGATGGTAAACCCTGGTATCATGACATCCAGGTCTACATCAAAACCAGGGAATACCCTCCCAGAGCAAGCAGAAATAGAAGGAGAATGATCTAGAGATTAGAACTGGGATACTTCCCTAGTGGTGAAATTTTGTACAAAAGGAGCTCCAATAGTGAATTTTTAAGGTGTGTGGATGCAAAAGAAGCAAGGAGGATCCTTTTTGAAACTCATGAGGGGAATTGCGCTACTCACACCAATGGGTATATGATAGCCAAGCAAATCATGAGACAGGGTTGCTTCTGGACTACTTTGGAAAAAGACTACATTGAGTACTTTCTATGTCATAAATGTCAAATCTATGCTAATCCAATAAATGTCCCGCCTCATCAGCTTTTTAATCTCATCTCACCTTGGCCTTTTGTAATGTGGGGCATAGACGTAATTGGTCCTATTAATCCCAAGGCATCTAATGGGCACAGTTCATCTTGGTGGCTATCAACTACTTCTCTAAATGGGTTGAGGCAACATCATATGCGCATATCATGCAAAACACATTCCTCAAATTTCTCAAGAATAATATCATCTGTCGATACAGCCTTCCTAGTGAAATTATCACTGATAATGCTAAGAATTTGAATGGCCCAAAGATCCGAAGTTTGTGTGACCAATACAAAATTCGGCATATCAATTCTTTGCCATATCGTCCCTAAATGAACGGAGCAGTGGAGGCCACTAACAAAAATATCAAGAGAATAATCAGGAAAATGACCATCACTTATAGAGATTGGCATGATATGCTTCCCTTCGCCCTTCATGCTTATCGGACCACCGTAGGACATTGGTCAGCAACTCCATGCTCATTGGTTTGCGGAATGGAAGCTGTTTTACCTATAGAAGTGGAAATTACCTCCTTGAGAATTCTAAAAGAGTCGAAAATCGATGAGTCAGAATGGATTCAATCGAGGTTGGACCAGTTGAATCTATCAGACGAGAAAAGACTAGTAGTAGCGTGTCATGGGAATTATACCAAAGGAGAATGGCTAGAGCATTTAATAAAGACGTTTGCCTGCCTGAATTCCATTCAGGAGATCTGGTTTTGAAAAATATCCTCCTAAATCAAAATGATCCTCGGAGCAAATGGTCACCAACTTATGAGGGACCTTATGTGGTTAAAAGGGCATTTTCTGGCAGTGCGCTGATCTTGACTCATACGGATGGCGAAGAATTCCTAAGACCTGTGAATGCAGATGCTGTACAAAGATATTATGCCTTAAATAAAGAAAAAAAATATCCTATAGGGGTGAAAACCTGAAAGGGCACTCCTAGACCGAAACGAAGAGATAATGAGTGGGACCCAAGGCCGTAAGAGGTAATGAGTCTCTCCAGATGAACGTCGTGGAAGGTTTACTTGAAATAGTGGCAGTTAAAGGAATTCAAAGTTAGCTACAAGGAATTTGTGAGATCTATTCTTGTACCCTTTCTTTGAAATTATACCTTTGTTTCTAAGCCATAATAAAAGCATTCCTTCACTCTATTTTATTTTCCTTATATACCTTGATTTATGCACTTTTAATTCGTTAAAACTTTATTATAAGATTAGGATTTGAATATTAATAACCTTATATACTTTGCTATGAGATTTGAAGGGATTATCGATGGTCAAGCGATTTAAAAAAAAACTATGTAGGGTGAAAACCCGAAAGGGCGCTCCTAGCAAAATGTGTAAAAGAAAGCAAAAACCCGCAAGGGCGCTTTCTGCAAAATGAGTAAGGAGCCAAGACCCGAAAAGACATCCTGAAAAGAGAATAAAAGGAGGAAACTGTAGGCCAAGCCTCGACACTCATACCGACCCTCTCCATTAATCGCCTATCTTCGACCTTGTTAAGTGCACTTTGATTGGAGGAACATATTGTGTCAGTTTGCTTTGTGATCATAAGAGGTACAAACCAACGTCTCATACCCTCAACCTCGTAGTTGATTTTCATGCCATCAACCTCTGGTTCCTTGATCCAAGTTGATTTTAATTTTCAGCATTTTAAATTCCTGCCATCAACCTCTAGTTCCTTCATCCAAGTTAATTTTAATTTTCAGCATTTTAAATTCATGTCATCAACCTCTGGTTCCTTGATCCAAGTTGATTTTAATTTTCAGCATTTTAAATTCCTGTTATCAACCTTTTGTTCCTTGATCCAAGTTGATTTTAATTTCTAGCATTTTAAATTCATGTCATCAACCTCTGGTTCCTTGATCCAAGTTAATTTTAATTTTCAACATTTTAAATTCCTGTTATCAACCTCTGGTTCCTTGATCCAAGTTGATTTTAATTTCTAGCATTTTAAATTCCTATCATCAACCTCTAGTTTCTTGATCCAAGTTGATTTCACTTTTCAACATTTTAAAATTCCTGTTATCCACCTCTGGTTTCTAGATCCAAGTTGATTTTAATTTTCAGCATTTAATTTCTTGTCATCAATCTCTGGTTCCTTGATCCAAGTTCATTTTAATTTCTAACATTTTAAATTCCTGTCATCAACCTCTGGTTTCTAGATCCAAGTTGATTTTAATTTCTAGCATTTAATTTTTTGTCATCAACTTCTGGTTCCTTGATCCAAGTTGATTTAATTTCTAGCATTTTAAATTCCTTTCATCAACCTCTGGTTCCTCGATCAAAGTTGATTTTAATTTCCAGCATTTAATTTGTTGTCATCAACCTCTGGTTCCTTGATCCAAGTTGATTTTAATTTCCAGCATTTAATTTCTTGTCATCAACCTCTAGTTCCTTGATCCAAGTTGATTTTAATTTCTAGCATTTTAAATTCCTGTCATCAACCTCTAGTTCCTTGATCCAAGTTGATTTTAATTTTCAGCATTTAATTTCTTGTCATTAACCTCTGGTTCCTTGATCCAAGTTGATTTTAATTTCTAGCATTTTAAATTCCTGTCATCAACCTCTGGTTCCTCGATCTAAGTTGATTTTAATTTTCAACATTTTAATTTCTTGTCATCAACCTCTGGTTCCTTGATCCAAGTTGATTTTAATTTTCAACGTTTTAAATTCTCGTTATCAACCTCCGTTCCTTGATCCAAGTTGATTTTAATTTCTAGCATTTTAAATTCCTATCATCAACCTTTGGTTCCTTGATCCAAGTTGATTTCAATTTTCAGATTTTAAAATTCCTGTTATCCACCTCTCGTTCCTAGATCCAAGTTGATTTTAATTTTCAGCATTTAATTTCTTGTCATCAACCTCTAGTTTCTTGATCAAGTTGATTTTAATTTCTAGCATTTTAAATTCCTGTTATCAACCTCTCGTTCCTAGATCCAAATTGATTTTAATTTTCAGCATTTAATTTTTTCATCAACTTCGTTCCTTGATCCAAGTTCATTTTAATTTCTAGCATTTTAAATTCGCTCGCCATCAACCTCTGGTTTCTAGATCCAAGTTGATTTTAATTTCTAGCATTTAATTTTTGTCATCAACTTCTTCCTTGATCCAAGTTGATTTAATTTCTAGCATTTTAAATTCCTTTCATCAACCTCTTCCTCGATCAAAGTTGATTTTAATTTCAAGATTTAATTTGTTGTCATCAACCTGTTCCTTGATCCAAGTTGATTTTAATTTATTTAATTTCTTGTCATCAACCTCTAGTTCCTTGATCCAAGTTGATTTTAATTTCTAGCATTTTAAATTCGCCATCAACCTCTAGTTCCTTGATCCAAGTTGATTTTAATTTTGAGATTTAATTTCTTGTCATTAACCTCTTTCTTGATCCAAGTTGATTTTAATTTCTAGCATTTTAAATTCTGCCATCAACCTCGTTCCTCGATCTAAGTTGATTTTAATTTTCAACATTTTAATTTCTTGTCATCAACCTCTGGTTCCTTGATCCAAGTTGATTTTAATTTTCAACGCTTTAAATTCTCGTTATCAACCTCTCGTTCCTTGATCCAAGTTGATTTTAATTTCTAGCATTTTAAATTCCTATCATCAACCTTTGGTTCCTTGATCCAAGTTGATTTAAATTTTCAGCATTTTAAAATTCCTGTTATCCACCTCTGGTTCCTAGATCCAAGTTGATTTTAATTTTCAGCATTTAATTTCTTGTCATCAACCTCTAGTTTCTTGATCGTTGATTTTAATTTCTAGCATTTTAAATTCTGTTATCAACCTCTGGTTCCTAGATCCAAATTGATTTTAATTTTCAGATTTAATTTTTTTCATCAACTTCGTTCCTTGATCCAAGTTCATTTTAATTTCTAGCATTTTAAATTCCTGTCATCAACCTCTGGTTCTTTGATCCAAGTTGATTTTAATTTCCATCATTTATTTTCTTGTCATCAACCTCTCGTTCCTTGATCCAAGTTGATTTTAATTTTTAGCATTTTAAATTCTCGCCATCAACCTCTGTTCCTCGATCCAAGTTGATTTTAATTTTCAAGATTTAATTTCTTATCATCAACCTCTGGTTCCTTGATCCAAGTTGATTTTAATTTCTAGCATTTTAAATTCCCGCCATCAACCTCTCGGTTCCTCGATCCAAGTTGATTTTAATTTTCAACATTTTAATTTCTTATCATCAACCTCTGGTTCCTTGATCCAAGGTAATTTTAATTGTCAGCATTTAATTTCCTGCCTTCAACCTCTTGTTCCTAGATCCAAATTGGTTTTAATTTTTGGCACTTTAATTTCATTATTGATCTCTGGTTCTAATATCCTAATCGCCCAAAATATTGGTCTGAATCTTTACATAATTCCTATACAAGAGAATTTTATTCTCTTTAATAGAAATTATGTAAAGAGGGGCAGCTGTAGACACCATATTTTGGCCGACCTCCAAAGTCAAGGAACTTTTTAAACTTTTAACTTTATTATCTACTCTCAACCCATCTCCCCAATCACAAATAGCTTTTCCAGAATCACCAATTGCTCATCCCTGGAACAAACTGATCTCACACTTAAGTTAGATTGTTTTTCAATCACTTGGTCTTTGTCAAATGAGTTCAATACAATATCAGGTCTTTGGACCATCCAATCTTGCCTACCAATGTTTTTTGATCTCTCTATGTACAAACATCGTGGAGCTTCACTTGACTAATGTTATGGCTGGGCTTCTTGCTTGAATGCCCTAGATATTCCTTAAAATGAAGTTAAGGTTTCTCTCCATTCTGATAATGGTTCCAATCTTAAGAGTTTAAGTCAATGTCAAATCTTTGCAATTCTAATGTTCTAAAGTTTCATCCGGTATTTTTTCATGACTTAGTTCGATCTTAGGTTCACGTGTAATGTTTTTCCGATCTCTTATCACCTGATTAATAGTCGCTTTCAAGTTTAATGTTCAACTACGTTGAAACAATTAAGTACTCGCATAATTTGGATGCTTGCGATCTTATCAAGAAATTGAACAAAAACTATAATTCATTTCAAAGTAAAAATTTACAAGTCATTCGCCAAAGGGTCTCCCCAACCTCGTTTCTCCATGTACATCATCATTTCTCTCTCTCTCTCTCTCTCTCTGCTCCTCCTCGCTCCCTCTTCATCTCTAGGAACAAGATCCACCATCTAGGAGAAGTCTTCCTAAGGATAGAACCTTTCAAGCTCAAATGTAAGATCACCATGAGCATTCACATAAGAACCACTTCCTCGTCACGGCCTCTTCTTCTTTCACTCTGATCTCCTCGAAGGCGAGTGACATCGGCAGCTTGGAGGGCCCGAGCTTCTTCAAGTTCCCACTCTAATTCGCCAATCCTGTCCTTATAAGACTTCATCGACCCTCAATCTTAGTAATGTAATCGAAAGACGAAAGATGGATTCATGAAGCCGTCCTAGACCGCTTTAAAATTTCTGCCTCAAGAGATGAGCCTTTTCTTTAATTATGTGTTGATTCACAAGGCTCTCTACACTCAAGCTCATCATCCGAGCTAAGAGATCGCACGCTATCCAAGTCACCTATTCTCGCCGCTTGGAAGCGTATGGTGGCACCTAAACTTTGGCCGTGCCAGATTCCCGACTGAGCGGTTTTTCTCTAGAGAGTGAATGAGGACTTGGTCACCATGAGAAAGGGACCTCAAAGCAGGTTAGGAAAACCCTCACTTCGAACTTAAAGAAACCGGTGGAGGTGGTGTTTCCTCCTGTAAGACCCTAGGCAAATCCCAAATTGGCAAAACACGAGAGATGCTGGGTTTATGTCGGTTCAGAACCCTTAGTGACGCGTTTTAAAATCGTGAGAGTTTGACATCCATTAAAATTGGAACGATACAGAGAAGATTAGCATGGCCCCTGCACAAGGATGACACGCACAAATCTAGAAATGGTCCAAATTTTTCAAATGTAACGGCTCGGCCCACTAGTGATATTGTCCGCCTCAGCCAAAACCTCACGGTTTAAAATGCGTCACTAGAAATTACGAACCACCAACTTATAAACCCAACATCTCTCCCGTGTTTTGCCGATGTGGGATTTGGCTAGGGTGTTACACCTCCTGTCAAGGTGGGGAAAGAGAGACCTCTACTTTTGTGATCGGCTGTCTCGAAGGTCGAGAGGAAGAGCCCAGCACTTCTGTCGAATCTTGCCCCAGCGTCTAGGATACCACAGCAATCTTCAATTCCCTCACCTTCGGTGACCTCTTTTCGCTATGACTCTCCTTTGCACCTTCGCCTCCAGCCATACCTGTACGAAAAATAAGTTAGTGAGATCACTTAAGTCAGGAGGCTAAAGATTCAGGTTATACCAATCCCAGGTCCAAGGTCAGAGAGCTACAGTTTGTAATCTTCATTGGTGAACATCTACATTAATCACCACTTCAGTTCAGCCATAACGGCATCCGGATAAGAATACTTGTGAGTGGCCGCCTCATCCTTCAATTCTTTTACCATGGCATCCTCGTCTCTATTTAGGCGCTTTCTTTGGAATTGAAGGGACTAAGTACTTCTAATCGTGGGAAACCTCAAGTCGCTTGGAATCTTGCTCCTCAATATAAAGAATAGGTTCTTCTAATTCTTCAGTGAAGAAGGGAGATCAGTAAAAAGCACACAGTGCAGCTTGGCTTGGAATAACCAGTACTCATTGTCCTTTCGATGAGTGAGCATATGTAATTTAACAAAAACCTTTGCTGTAGGCTCGAGCTTTTTGGCTCGATATAAACCTCTAAAAGCCATTAGAATCCGCCATGAGTTCGGGTGCACTTAGGCTATGCTTACATGATGGAGCTTCAGAATGGCCTTAAAGAAATCGTGCAAGGGAAACCAAAGTCCAGCCTTCATGTCACACCCTACCCCTCTGTAAGGCATAACATGATCCCGTAGTATACCTAATGAATTACCAACTCCGTCTACTGATAACCCATTAAATACACTACAAGGATTTTAAAACTTTTCTTACTTCTTTTTACAGAGCACTATTTACAGTGTGAAAGACTTTGGTGAATCAAGTGAAACAACTAACTCATTTGATTTATTTGGAATATCTCAGAAAATTTTGGCAAGGTGCCATTTGTATTTTGGACAAAACAAATCTTCAAAAACTCAGAAAAGCACTTCAATATATTTTCAAATCTCAACTCCAACATTTTTATCAACACAACACATTTCTCAAGTCAAATCCACAGTGATTTTCAAAGACTAAGATACAAAGATATAACACAATTTTTACAAGCCAAATAACTCATAATTATTTTACAACTTTATCAGATAACTTAAATTTACAATCGCCAAAACTAAGAACTAAATATACATACAGTGAATATACTTTACAATACAAATGCCACATGTGGTATACTCACTATACCCAAAAATCTCTCACGATACTAGCAACCTAGCTCCGCCGCCTGCTCTGCTCTACCTCGACAAAGAATAAAGCTATCACGAGACAATGTCTCAAAGGTGCACAACATTTACCAAATACAAATTTTAAATCACAATTATAAATCATATCAATAGTGGATACTTAAAACCATAGTTAAATTCAAGACAATAAATGTCAACAAGAATTTAAACTCCATTTGTTAATATCACAATAATTTTCAATAAGTCGATCATGGTTGAATCTAATAGATGATATGTCAATAAGAGTTTAAATCAATTTCACAATCTCACAATACATAATAACACAATTCATCAAATAATCAAGAATACAAGGTTGCCAATCTATAACACAATTTAGGCCATGACACAATTTTTTCCATATATGCCGTGTTGTACACCACGACAAGACATGCTCACCCCAATAATCGAAATCAATGAGGGAGGAAGCTAGCTATATAATGAGAACTCATCCATACTCACCTCGATCGGGAAGTCAAAGAGGGAGGAACATAATCATACTCACCCTGATCGATAAGTCAAAGAGGGAGGAATAATCACACTCACCCCATTAATGGAGGAGGAACATATTATCGTTGTCATGCCAATTGTGAGTCAAAACAATTCCAAACATTTTATTCAAATGATCCGTAAGAATCCAATAAATTTCCAAAGTTATAATTTCATTCACAAATGGCAACACAATCTGTAATTCACTTCAATTTCCACAAAACCATTTACGTTAGCTTTTCAATCAATAAGTATCCATCAAATACCATCTAAATAATTTTTCACAGCTTTCAAACCATTCACAATGTTTTTCAATCAATAAGTGTCCACCAAACACATTTCCACAATTTAAAACAATGATATGCAAATAGTCAATATTTATTTCCATTGAAAATAATTCAAAAGAAACAGCTTGTTGTGCACAAACCTCGATATTTGTCTCTGGTCTCGACTCAGATTTCTTTCCCTTTGTTTAGTCCTGTTAACTTATGCTTGGAGTTTGTTAAACCTTTGCTTAAACTTCTCAAATTTAGTATCAAACTCTTCCTTGTGATGAGTAGACAAAGTTTCATGAAGGAACTTAAGAGATTGGAGTTGAAAATGTAGAGTTAAGAGAGCTTGCATGAGAAATTGCCATGGTTTTTCCTCTCACCTTCATTCACGGCAATTTTGAGATCACTTTGAGGAAGATGAAGTTCAGCTGATTTAGTGGAGTTACAGCTGCCCTATTATATTTTTATTTTATGCATTAGTGGTCCACTCACAATTTTAATCATATTTTAAGCTAAAATTTCATTTAATCCAACATTAAAACCTTGATTTTAGCTATTTACTTTAGGTACCACCAAAATAATTTTTTATTTTATTTTCTAATTTTAATATTATTTATTTTTAATGGACATTTAGGTCAAAAGACACTTCGACGCCAAATGACCATAATGCCCTGCTCGTTACGTTTCCGATTTTTCAGATAACGGTTTTGTCTGCTTTTCGATTTCTAACTTTTCTTTGTACTAATTATTTAATTTTTCTTTGATCTTTCTAATGATATTTACTCTTCAACAATGGTCTATTTAAGTCCTAAAATGTTTCCTGTGGTTCCCCGCAGTATTAGTCAACGGCCCACGCCGTGACTTCCCTAAGGCCACCCATCGCTAGGTTTCCTACCACTTACTCTTACATTTCTTTGCTATCATTTTTCCTTTGTTTTTCTTGTACTTTCTTTTCTTTTTTTTGATTATTTTATGTCTCCTCACGCTCATTGTTGTGTGGTTGGAGGGATCCTTGCTGTACGGACAACACTGGTCCCTGGAGCAGCAGAACGCCCTACCGACCTTAGGGGTGTTACAATTCTCCTCGCTTAAATAAATTTCACCACGAATTTTACCTAGTAATCATCTTACAATAGTCATATGTTTATTTTCTCCTTTCTATATGATCGTAAGACTTTTAACAATCTAATACAATGTTTACTTTGTTTGGATAACACCAATCTCCTCTTACTAGTATGTTGTCTAATATTTCAGCTCACGTTGCTTCTGAATGACCCTTGAGGTCATGTTAGAATCATTCATCACTCATGGGTCCTCCGACCATTCTAGTCCATAGTCTTCCTCACATTCGAATATTTCTTTGTTACATATGAATCAACTATTCAAGTCTCTACTTCCATAACTCTTTTATCTCACAATGTTCTATAACTTACTTCCTTTTGTATCAACTATAACCTTTCGATATTTTAACTTTTGAGTTTTAGATCCCTAAGTAGGATTTTCAAACTTATTTCTAACAATTAAATTCTCACATGGCATAACTATACCAAAATGTATGCCGTTGGCAACTATTCTTATCTAGGTGTACTATCTGCAGTACGAGCTCTACACAATAATTCAAGTCAAGATCAGAATCGCAAATTACAAAGATAAACATCAAGAACATTGCATAGTTACTACGATACATCCCAATAGATCAAATTTTGTTATCTTTTATTCTTTTTGAAGTCACCGATATTCAATCTTATTCGATTACAATATCCATTAGCAATTCCTAACCGTAACCTCCTCTTTAATCTCTTAAAAGTCGAACTTGATTTTCTAAATAATAAAAAAGCTTTAGAAGCTGTTCAAGGCTGCCATAGGTGTTCTTGGTGTGGACAAGGTAGGGGACAACATCCGTGTCCTCAAGATGAATCTCAAAGGCGCAAATACACTGCAGAAGGCATCAAGAGGTTAGTGTTTGTTCTTGATTTAATCTAGGTTCTAAAATTAATCTGATTAATTTTAAAATCTTAAATGGCAAATACAGATCCAAAAAACATATTAAAAGAGTTTTAATATGTTGTTTATCATTGAAATCAAATAGATAAAAATAAATCTTGCATGATGCAAGTGACCCTAGGTGAAAATTTTTGAATACAATGGTATAAACTTGTGTTTTTCACGCTTCCGCTCCTTCAATTGTAACTTTGGAAATTGATTTGATTTTTGTATGCAATATTTGAATAAAATGTTTGAAATGGATTTTTGATTCACACTTAGCATGAGAGTGCCTTATTATTCCTCCCCCAATTATGGGGTTGAGATCGATTATTTTCCTCCCTTTCTGGGTTACCAGTTGAGGTTGTAGATCGGATGAGTACTCATTAGATAGCTAGCCACCTCCCTCATTGATTTCGATTAGTGGGGTTATAGCTTGCTTTGTCGTGGTGTACAACAC